>NC_134486.1:269617867-269725367 GCF_040206685.1 Ascaphus truei | reverse complement strand
ACGCGGTCTGACATGGGAAGCGGGGACCTGAGGGGAAAGTGGAGCACCAGAGTGGCTGGAGGCAGTGGGGGCCGCGGGTGTGAGTTTGGGAATCAGAGGGGGCTGCGGGTGTGTGTTTGGGAGGCAGAGGGGGCCACGGGTGTGTGTTTCGGAGGCAGAGGGGGCTGCGGGTGTGTGTTCGGGAGGCAGAGGGGGCCGCGGGTGTGTGTCCGGGAAAGCAGAGGGGGTCGCGGGTGTGTGTTCGGGAGGTAGAGGGGGCCTCGGGTGTGTGTTCGGGAGGCAGAGGAGCCGCGGGTGTGAGTGCAGGGGGCATGGAGAGGCAGCAGGACGGAGGCAGAGGGGCCAAGGGGGTGAGTGCAGGGGGCATGGAGAGGCAGCAGGACAGAGGCAGAGAGGCCGCGGGTGTGAGTGCAAGGGCATGGAGAGGCAGCAGGACGGAGGCAGAGGGGCCACGGGGGTGAGTGCAGGGGGCATGGAGAGGCAGCAGGACGGAGGCAGAGGATACTTACCATGTCCAACGATCTGGAAAAATAAAGGCTGCTCGTTGGGGGCGGGCTCATATAGAGCCTGGCCACGCGCCCACAAAGCTTGGGAGCGCGCGCCAATCAACTGTCAGGCAAGGGGAGTTTTTTTTTTTTTTTCAGCGCGAGCAGGGAAAATTTCAGCGCGAGCAGGGAAAATTTAAAAAAACAAACACGTGTGCTGCTTGGGCCAATATTTACTCGCCCGGAGGTTAAATCCACACGCCCCGGGCGTGTAAATGTATAGGATTGTCGAACACTGTATATATATATATATATCTTTTTATTTGCTATATGCTATAGAATGGAGGTTTCTGGTTGCTTTTTTCACCCACCATAACTTAAAAAAAAAAAAATATATATATATATTTTTATTTTTTTTAAGTTATGGTGGGTGAAAAAAGCAACCAGAAACCTCCACTCTATAGCATATAGCAAATAAAAAGATCACTTGTGAGCACATTCACATGTCTTAGACAGGTCTGCAACCCTGCCTTTCACCATTATCACCTAGCATACAGTGCTCCCACTGCAGCAAGGCATTCTGGTAAAAGACTTGCACATGAGCACACCATGTCACCGTTTGACTGAAATCCGTTTTTACATGGAACCCTTATAAGCAATATATACACATATTTATCAATTCAATAATTGATATGGATTATTCAGTTAGGATTACTTGTACTGTATGATTCATCACTTAAAATAAGATAATGTTGCTGTAAAATATCCATGATATAATTATTCATACCTTACATTGCACTTCAATGTAAAAATCAATAATAATTAACTGTGCTTGAACAATAATCCAATGACCTGCACCACCTTTTGAAAGTATTGGCTACGCTACAAAGATGTGCAGTAAATGAACAGCATCATATCAGCTATATTAACCTCTTAAAAGAAGCATCTCATTAAATTGCTGTATCTGTGCCTAAACTGCTGAGTGACTAGAGATGTGCAAACTCTTCCCACATCTAAGCGAACTTTGTGAAATTCCCATACTGAATTACAATAAAAAAAAAAGCTTTGATACATTTTTGCTTAATGATAAGTCATCTGTTAAGTCAGTTAGCCACACGTATGCTACACTGAACATTAACGCCCCTATTCCTGGTCCCGCAACCATAACCTACGACTCCAGAATCACACCCACTAGTGTCCCGATACCTTTAGTGGATTATCCTCTAGTGGATTATGATAATATGCAAATCCAGTACGAGAACCCCGCACCCTCTGAGTTGTCATTGTGATGACATAAGGAGGGACTGATAATGTATATATCAGGGGGGACTCCATTTTGACTGCTGTATAACCATTTTATGCTAACACTGCCATTCTGCATTTTAGTATAATACTAACTACCCTTTTTTTCATATCTAATGTTTGCTGAACTTCTGAACTGTGATAGGAAGTATTGACCAAATAAGGCACAAATGGGAATTTATGTACGGTCTCAGCAATTTAATGTTGAATCATGAGATGTACGGGAGTTTCCAAATAAATGATTTTCTATCTAATAAATCCTAGCATAAGCATATAATAAGGGAAATAGAATTTGGCATGTATTCACTTTTGTTTTCGCTCGCCTATACAGTATAACCTGACTGTAATCGTATAATAAACAGGAGAGGTTTTGACAGCACACTGGTGTCGATTCAATTATTTCTCCTCCGAGCCGCTCGTCTACTTTTCCAGCGCCATAACAGTGGAAAGGCCTCCCGGGGGTACAGAGAGATCGATCCGAGTACGGAGAAGGTTCCTAGGTATCCAGTAGAGAATAATTCATTAACAATAGGCATTACATTTTCAATTACATTAGCTTTTCAAATGAAAAAATAACAAAATTAGCAATGTTTATATAACTAGTGTGACAGTAAATATGGCTGCTGTTAATAAATGTCAAGCCCTGCGTTACCCCTACCTGTCAATAATACAGTTGTATTATGTATTATGTGATTTTATATATATATATATTGTGACATAGTCCAAAGATGTTAGGCAGCTTTCTGCCCCATTTTAGAGCAGAAAGTGCAGGAATAGTTACAAATGATCCGTTCCACAGCTTCCCATTACCTCAGGCAGCTGGATGGAAAATCCAGACCACAGATTACAATGGTTCTAGTTCTCCCTCACCTGCTCTTCTAATCACATGCACAGGTATTTAGAGCAGAGAGGTTTTGCATTTCACTCTCTCTCCTTGGAGCCTGGGGGCTGGGGGTGTCGCTACTCTCCTGCATCCAGAATCGAGGTTGACGGCCCTCTCCACGTATGACAGTACCAGAGGATTTGCCTGGACACCACGAACAGATAAGACAAAACAAATGGTTACTGCTGTTGCTAAAAGACTGTGCTGTATCTTGTGTCCCTAAATGAGAGAGCATTGTTTTAAGCTGGGGAACCAGTTTAGTTGGCCAGCAGCTGTTAGAGAGACTGATTCTGATGTGTAGTTAGATCCCTGAAAGGGATAGGATTTGCTTATATGATTTTGGTTTTATTTCTTGAAATAACAGTGTGGGAAATATTGTAACACTGAAATGTGTGAACTGCTGAATGAAAGTATCTGAGTACCTCTAACCTACACATGTTAAAGCTGCAGTACCTTACTTGGATGAAAATAAAGCAGGCAGAAGCCTGAGTTAAGCAGCATAATACTTTGCATGATCCTGTTTGTTGTATAATTAACCCTAGAAGACTGTGTCGGGAAGAACCCAGACAGACGTCAGCACTACAAAAGAGGGGCGTTTGTCACATATGGTGGAGAATGCGGGTCGACACTAAAAAGTCTGTGGGTTTGCAAATAAATGCGGGGGTTTAAAATGGCCGCCGAGCTGAACTAAAGTACAGATGCTATGAGTGAAGTCTGTCCCACTGTGTATATCAGTTGTGCTTCTAGCATACACAGAGAATGTGCAAAGTGTGGATGCAATAGCACCCTGAACCCAAACAGAAAACCAAAATGTTTTGCTGAAGAAGAAAAAAAAAATTGCATCTAGCAAGTGCTGTTTGTAAAGCTAATGCATTTTGCTGAAGTGAGTGAATTTGCAGCTAGCAAGTGCTGTATGCAAGTTGCTGAAGGGAGTGAAATTGCAGCTAGCAAATTGTTCCTGCCGGGTTTCTAAAATGGCCGACGTGAAATGTTTGTTTTGTAATGTACATAATCATGAAAAACAGTGTCCCTTCAGGCCATACGATGATGATGATGATGATGACGACTCGTATGTGGCCCCTGGAGGAGAGCCGTACCCACAGATGAATTTAGTATGCTGGGCCTGTCATAAAGTAGGTCACATGGAAGATGTGTGCCCCAAAATTTTCAAAGACAAACAGCTGCAAAAGCAAGCAACGCCCTATGTGTGCAAGCAAGATGTGGAAGCTGATACCAGTGAGCGTGTGCCCAGTACCACTGATATCTCTGGAGCTAATAAAGCAAAAAGAAAGAAGAAGAAAAAGAAAACTGTCCCTCAAGTCACAGGGGAAGTGACCGAGCCACTTGAACCTGCGCTGTCAGGACATGCGTCAGAAAGGCGCCGAGATGTGCTGCAGACCGGAGTGATCGGCAGAATTGTCACGGGAACAGTGGCAAAGGAAAAGGAGGAGCAAAGGGAAGCTGAATCCTTGAACCAGGATAAAGAGGCTTTGGTTTCTGCACTCCAAGCTGCCCGCCATAATTATGAAGTCCTGTGGCAGGATTTGGTGAAGGAGCGAGAATGTTGGAAGAAGGAGCAAGAATCTAACAATAAGGTGCGAGAAGCGAACGCCGAGTTACAGAGGTGTATACTTCCAGCTTTACAAGAGCACAAGGCTTTGAAGAAAACAGAGTCTCTCTTACGGAGTGAGCTGGAAGAGGTGACGACTAGTCTGGAAAAGGCCAACACCGTAATTGTCACCATGGATGAAAAACAGATTAAGTCTGACAAATTGATTGCTATCCTAAAACAGAAATACGGGAAGGCTCTACAAGAGGTTCATGCGCTCAGCACAGAGGTGCAACACTTGCGCCTGGAGGGCCACGGTCTGAACACAGAGCTGGGAATGTTGAAGCAAACCCATGAGATTGCCCTAAGTGAGTTAGAGACTGTAAAGCAAGAAAATGAGACTCTGAAATTGGAAAATTCAGATTTGACTGACCAAGCAGAAAAAATAAAGAAACAGTTGACTCAGGAAAAATTAGAAGTGCAGGAAGCACTGATGCACACTCAGAGCCAGCACCAGGAAGAAATGGACGCTCTGAGAACAGAATTGCGAGATGTATGCACAAAACAGAATTCTCTCGTGGAGGAACTTAACATTTTGAAAAAGGAGAAAAGCATTAGAATAATTCAGAAGCACTGCAAAGCTCTTATCCAAGGAAGAAGGGAAAGAGAAAATTATCAGCGTAAACGCGCCGCAACTATCATCCTACAGGCTGCCTACAGAGGGATGAAAATTCGTGTGTTCAATCACCGGAATAAAGCAGCCTGTGTTCTTCAATCATTCTACCGTGCCCGCATGGTACGAAACAGGTTCCTCATTATGAAAGGAGCAACTATAAAAATCCAGTCTCTGACTAGGATGACACAGAACAGGATTCGTTATCAAACCCTGAGAAATGCGTCACTGGTTATCCAGCGGTACTTCCGCCTGAATAAATGTAGACCTCAGGAAAGAGAGGTCCAAGACTACATGCCTGCCGGCTGCAAAGGTAAAATGCCACAGGGTACAGCCGGAGTTAGTGAGAGCCCCATCAAGGTGAAGGTGCTCCAGGTAATCAGTGCTTCATCTTCTAAATACCATATAATTGCCCCAAAGGAAAAATCCCAAATCTCTGTGAGTGATGGTCATGAGAAAATACATGGCAGTAAGAAGTACCATAAAGGTTCAAAGGTCGCAAATCAAAAGCGACGAAGGTCAACGCTGGCCTTGAATTTTTCCGGATCTCGCCACTCTGGGCCACAATATAAAGACAAAGACTATCTGGGCCCAGAGTTCCGTCAGAAGCTAAAGAAACAGTCCAGTCATTTGCAGTTTGCAGCGGCCTATGAAATAAAGTCAGGGAATGTAATGGACTGGAAATCAAAGAAAAAAAAAAAAATGTGTTTGGGGAATTGACCGATATTTTTTTGTTATTACACGTGTGGACTATGTCACGGACACTTAACTATGCAAATAAGCTATTGTAGTTAAGGTATATTAGGCCTCTAGAATAAGCATTTTGTCAAGGTTACAGTGTTATATTGGTTCTCTGTGTTGAAAATGTAGCTAAACTACAAATTAATATACAGGGTTGATGGCCCTTTCAGTTGGTAAATTATATAATGAAGTTCATATTCGTGTCATGTGAATACTTAATGTTGTACTGAGGAGTTAGCTCAAGTATTTCAGGTAGGACGCTCACCCCAGTGAGGTCCATGGCCGCTCACCCCAGTAGGTGTGAGCTGGGGAGGGGGATATGTGACATAGTCCAAAGATGTTAGGCAGCTTTCTGCCCCATTTTAGAGCAGAAAGTGCAGGAATAGTTACAAATGATCCATTCCACAGCTTCCCATTACCTCAGGCAGCTGGATGGAAAATCCAGACCACAGATTACAATGGTTCTAGTTCTCCCTCACCTGCTCTTCTAATCACATGCACAGGTATTTAGAGCAGAGAGGTTTTGCATTTCACTCTCTCTCCTTGGAGCCTGGGGGCTGGGGGTGTCGCTACTCTCCTGCATCCAGTATCGAGGTTGACGGCCTCTCCACGTATGACAGTACCAGAGGATTTGCCTGGACACCACGAACAGATAAGACAAAACAAATGGTTACTGCTGTTGCTAAAAGACTGTGCTGTATCTTGTGTCCCTAAATGAGAGAGCATTGTTTTAAGCTGGGGAACCAGTTTAGTTGGCCAGCAGCTGTTAGAGAGACTGATTCTGATGTGTAGTTAGATCCCTGAAAGGGATAGGATTTGCTTATATGATTTTGGTTTTATTTCTTGAAATAACAGTGTGGGAAATATTGTAACACTGAAATGTGTGAACTGCTGAATGAAAGTATCTGAGTACCTCTAACCTACACATGTTAAAGCTGCAGTACCTTACTTGGATGAAAATAAAGCAGGCAGAAGCCTGAGTTAAGCAGCATAATACTTTGCATGATCCTGTTTGTTGTATAATTAACCCTAGAAGACTGTGTCGGGAAGAACCCAGACAGACGTCAGCACTACAAAAGAGGGGCGTTTGTCACTATATACACTGGCGACACACTTTATTCGAGCTTGGCTAGTCCCACGAATTCGGGTATACCCGGGTGTATTGAGGTTTGTGACTGTTTTCTGCCCGAGTGCATTGAGGTATTTTCCAAGCAGGGATTGAAGCATTTTATTCCCTCTGGCTGCAATACTGCACAGTATATAAATATATAATGCATTACAATTCATGAATTTATGCCATCTGGTAGACACGCAAAGCATTGCAGCCTATTAAATCCTAATCATTATCATTTAACAGATCAGCCGCCCGTCAGCCAGGCATGAACCCAGGCTGGGAAGGCAAATGCAACGGGGCTTGTCAGAGGTGAGGAGCGGCGCATTCCAGGTATCTGCCAGGTACATACCGGGTATTTGCTCGAATAAAGTGTGTCGGTGCAGTATATATATACAGTGTTCGACAAACCTATACATTTGCACGCCACGGGCGAGTGGATTTAACATCGTGGCGAGCTCCTATTGGCCCAAGCAGCACACGTGTGGTACTCGGTGGCGAGTAGATTTTTTTGTTTGGCGAGTAGATTTTTTGGTGATTTGTCAACCACTGTATATATATATATACACATATATATATACACATACACACACACATATATATATATATATATATATATATACACACACACACACACACACACACACACACACACACACACACACACACACACACACACACACACACACATATATATATATATATATATATATATATATATATATATATACCACCTGTGAAGAAGCCTTAGCGGGCGAAACGCGTTGTGGGACTTTTTTAATTGTTGCTGCTGCTGACTCTGCCTGCTTACACTTTATTGGGACAATTTATGTTTGTTTCTCATCCCTGGAAATCATTTTTTGTGGGCTGTGCTTACCTGAGACTGCAGTGTCATGCCACTAAGGAGCTGAGTATCTTCAATTTTCCCCATCATTATGACATATGTATTTGGGTCACTGAAGTACTTATTTAATATGTTTCCTTACTGATATATGTTGTGTGCATGGCATTAGGCTTACAGGTTTTTTGTCATCTAATATCCTGTATACTGGTATAGCATATTTGCCATTTATTTTGCAATATTGTATATGTTTCCTTTAAGGTTTATTATTTAATTACCTTCAGCTCAGTATCATTCATTATGGCCGGCCGGTCTTTTGTTTTCACTGTGGGAACTATGGGCCTCATGCAGTAAGCGACGATTATGTGAAATCGGCAAGCTTATCGATTAGTCATGTTATTGGCGTTTTTCCCTCTCCGTATGCAGTAAGTGCCGAATACATTCAAAATCAACCAGAAAACAAATCCGCCCACTCTCACGATGATGAGCCGATCACACACAGGTGTATCGGCGTGCGTGGCGGGGTGCTGTTAGGTTGCACAATCACAAATCTTGCTGAATCAGGCGAAACAAGCATGTTTTTGATTGCGCGCCATATTTAAAGGCAACGTGTACTGCTAATCATTCTCTGTGTTGTTGGGAGTGAGAGAGAGAGAGAGACGCACAGAGCTGGACGATTGAAGATTTGCATATTGACTGAGAGACTTGTTGTGTATTGGGTGAGCTTTGTCCTTTGTTGTTTTGTTTACATCTTTGTCTTGTTTTATATGTGGAAGTGGGTCGTGTGATTGCCTGTACATTTCTTGTCTGTTTTTTGTGAGTGCTGGAAGTATGCCCGCAAAGCGTGGGAAGAGTGATGCTGGTGGGAGTGGGAGTGCTACTCGTGGGAGTACGCGTCGGAGTGAACGTACTGTTCAGGGGAGTGATGTTGCTGGTGCACCGAGTGGTGTTGCTGGGAGTGGGAGTGCTGTTGCTGGGAGTGGGAGTGCTGTTGCTGGGAGTGGGAGTGCTGTTGCTGGGAGTGGGAGTGCTGTTGCTGGGAGTGGGAGTGCTGTTGCTGGGAGTGGGAGTGCTGTTGCTGGGAGTGGGAGTGCTGTTGCTGGGAGTGGGAGTGCTGGTGCTAGGAGTGTGAGTGCTGGTGCTAGGAGTGTGAGTGCTGGTGCTAGGAGTGTGAGTGCTGGTGCTAGGAGTGGGAGTGCTGGTGCTGGGAGTGCTGCTGGTGGCGCAGTTGCTGATGGGGTGTCTGGTGGTGGCGTGCTTGCTGGTGGCCAGCTTTTGGAGGCTCTTCCATTGGAAGAAGGAGAGTCCAGTCAGCACCAGCCAAGCTCTGACCCTAAACCTGCTCGGAAAAAACGTGTGGAGAAGCCACGTAATCCTCGCTTCAATGACCAGGAAAATAGGGCTCTTGTCACTGGCATTCTGGAGCACTATGACAGTCTCTATGGACATTTAGTAGGTAAGTGTAACTTTACATTTATTATTCAAATACATGTGATCCTAGGTCATCTGAGTTTTGTTCATATGCAAATATGGGTACACAATATCTTTCTATGTTCATTAGTGTGGAAACACAGCTTTTTATCATGCCTTACAAGGACAAATAAACACAGGCGGTCAATTTGCCAGAACTGCATACAATATGAATGCAACCTTGCTTACATGTATAGGTTTAGTAGTGAATGCTCATGTGCTGCACATATTACACATAAAACAGCATGTTTGCTATCTCTTGGAACAGCTAGCAGTGTAGGAAACTGGTGCTTATATTATTATTCATTTACCTCATATCTTTTATATGTTTTTCAAGGGCGGACAAGTGCAGCAAGCAAAAAAGAAATGTGGGACACAATAGTCATTGGTGTCAATGCCTGTGGGAATAGTGTCAGGGACAAGTATCATTGTCGGAAAAGATTTGATGATATTAGGTCCAAATTGAAAAAGAAAATACAAGACCAACGCGTGCATGCTACTGGCACTGGAGGTGGGCCCACACCACAACGTCTCATATTGACTCCATTGGAGGAGCTGCTTCGGCCAAAATTACTTACCGTCGTCGTGGAAGGCTTGGCTGGTGACCGTGACATTGGAATTTATCCGTCACAATTTCCAGCAGGTGATAAATATTACTGTACTAGGCGTGTCGTTGCTTACACTTATTTTGCATATTTACACTGCTTTTTATACTGTCTTCACAATATAAGCATACCTGCATCTATATATGTATATGTCTGATTCTGTATATATATATCTCAAAATAGACATATATGTAGTAGTCCTACTAAAAGCAGTAACTAATATAGCACGTGCCATTGCGTGCTCATTTACATGTGAATTCCCAAAATGCATAGCTGCAGTGGAAGCAATTGATGGTGGGCGAAGATGGGGAACAACAGGGTAGTACACATGTGTAACACATGTTCATGAGAAATTATTAGTAGCTACAGGTACAGAACAGAAATATGTATCATATTATTGTGTATTTTATTGATTTTACTCCGACAAACATGACATTACTGCCTATTTTAAGCATGCATCAAAGAAATTGCATGTAACGGCCTACAAACATCACTGGCACTAACACATCTATAGTTGCTTATGAAAAGGTCCATTTTTGCTTTATGTCATATACAGACAGCATAATGAGGCACACGTATCATATGTTATGTCATTGTTTTCATAACTTAAACACTGCAGATGACTACTTAGCTCATCTACCATTGTGTTAAAGCAGCTGCAATTAATATCTCATCACAGCATACACTTCAACAGAGGGGGTGGGGTTCAGCACACACACTAATTACAGCCTCATTTCACGGTCAACTTAGTTCACACCATTTGCACCTGTTTCAAGTCATTGAAAGGTGTGGCTGATTAGGCTTTTTGGGGAAGGGAATACCTTTCTTACAACCTGAATAGCACAACTGAAGTTAATCACACTCATTTGAAAGCTTAACTCTAGCTACTAAATGCCCCAACAACTCATTACTTATCAAAGCGTACGTCACACATTAGTTCACTCATATCTATAGTTGAACTACTATGAAAGACACATTATCACACACTGCATGTGTTGTCTTGTTGAGTCACAGCCACATTCAGGTGTGCCACATCTTCGATTAATGTACCACACATATCCTCTACCAAAAACAACACTTTTTGCAATATGACCACCTTCATGATAACCATTGTGAATGGTCATCTCATGATAGTTATGTACATTATGATACTGATATCACTACACAACATATGATTTTTATGTACTCATTTAATCTATTTATCCTCACGCATTACTGCAGAAACATAGTATGTTGTATGTTAGGGAACTCAAAAATTCTAAGTACACAGGCATGTACAGTGTTATTACAACTATTTATGTTCACTTTCACACACATTTTCGGTTAAGGAACTGATGTTGTTAGTTAATCATAAATACAGAACATACAATAAGTGTTTGTTCAATATTTACACATGTAAATGTAAAACTTATGTTATTGTTATATATAGTTGCCCCTGGAGGACATGTGTCACCTGAGATGGAACAAGTGTCTTCACCTGGGTCAGCCAGCTCAACACTACTAGAAGGTGAGTGTATCATTTGCTGGCCATATAATATGTGCTCTTCTATATGTTATGTTGTCATGTGCATTATTTGTTTTGCACATCTTCTTTAAATAGGATTACTTAGTGTCAGTGAAAATTAAGTGTAAGGCAACATGTATTGTGTTAGTGATGTTAATTATCATGTAGGACTTCTGAGTTTAGAGCAACTTTTCATTCATTCATATTTCATACTGAGTCCAAACATTATTCGTAAGTCAAGGTAGTTTTTAATGAGGTTATAAAACGTATGCTAACATGTTAGGTGTTACTTAGGACACAGTACAATTACATAGTAACACAGCATACATTAACATGCCATTTAATAATGTGTACATTTCTTTTTAGAACATCATGGTGATGAGGATGATGAGTATGATGAGGATGACGCCACAGAAGAGACTGAAATACAATCATGTGACCATGAAGAGGTGCCAATAGAAACTGTTGTACCGCCAAATCGTCCATCAACTTCCACATACGATGCAATTGTAGCTTCAGAGGGAAAAATAGTGGACGCAGAAAATCGTCGCCATTCAGACATGATGACAGTGCTGGAAAGGATGATTGGACTGCAGGAAGAAACAGTATCACAATTGGCACATCTCCACAGAGTCTTCATTGAAGTGCCTAAACAGTTGCAAAAAATCAACACCTCATTCGAAGCATTAGTTGTTCAGCAAACACAAGCTAATTACTGGAGAATGACTAATGTACCACAATTCAACACCTCCCAGCCAGGATCTGTTCATGCAGGTCAGTTTTCACCACATTCATCTGATATTCATTCACCAGGCCCAAATGTTACCGGTCAAGTAGCAGACATTGCTGTGCAGGTTCCTGATGACATCCTACCGCTGCCATCTGTACAAATTCAGCAGCAGACACCTACAAAGGAGGCGACAAAAACAAAACAAGACACACATGAAACAGACCAACCATCACTTGTGCAGTGTCTACCAACTTGCTCACATGTGTCACTGGGCACAAGCCCTGTCCGTGAACAGTCACTACCCAAAAGCCCTGTAGGTGAGTCGCTGCCCAAAAGCCCTGTAGGTGAATCGCTGCCCAAAAGCCCTGTAGGTGAGTCGCTGCCCAAAAGCCCTGTAGGTGAATCGCTGCCCAAAAGCCCTGTAGGTGAATCGCTGCCCAAAAGCCCTGTAGGTGAATCACTGCCCAAAAGCCCTGTAGGTGAGTCACTGGCCACAAGCCCTGTAGGTGAGTCACTGGCCACAAGCCCCGTAGGTGAACAGTCACTGGCCACAAGCCCTGCCCGTGAAGTGCCAGAGGCCACTCAAAGTGGCTCTGTTGTGCCTAAAGTTGGTGGCAAAAGAAAAAGGAAAATTCAAGAGACAACAAGCAGGCCTGTTACTCGCTCGCAAAAGGAACAAAAAAAATAAATGTTATAATTCAGAAAATATGTCTTTGGCCTTGTTTTGTTGACTTCAGATTATCTAATTACTATTGTATGTATGCTGAAGACTGTGTTGTTTCCAAACTTTCAACTATGTTCTTGTACACGTGAAGTTTTGGAAATGGTAACACTGATAATTAATTGTGTTATAAATATTTATGTTGTAATCGTCTGTTCAGTAATGGTCCACCAGGAGCCAGTTGCTAAGTTTAGAGAAGCTGCCATTGACTTTGCAGCAAAACATTGCATTTGGGTGTGTTAATTGATGTAAGAATTGCATATGCATATTAGTCACATGCAATTATTAAAACACCTAAGTAAGTGCAAACATCTTTCTTGTACGTGTACAGCAGGATTATGTGTAAATTATTACTTACCTTTGCCTTGCTTGGCCATTGTAATTTTGTCCTTTAATCAGTTGTGTGTTCGTTTCTATAACATCTCAGAATGTATAATAATATATATACACACACACACACACACACACACACACACACACACACACTGAGTGAGTGTGAGTGTGAGTGTGTGAGTGTGTATATATATATATATGTATATGTGTATATATATATGTATATATGTGTATATATATATGTATATATGTGTATATATATATGTATATATGTGTATATATATATGTATATATGTGTATATATATATGTATATATGTGTATATATATATGTATATATGTGTATATATATATGTATATATGTGTATATATATATATATATATATATATATATATATATATATATATATATATATATATATATATATATATATATATATATATAGTACTATATATATATATATATATATATATATATAGTACTATATAAACTGGTATACACAAACTAATACACTTCATGCTTCCTTGTGAAAACACTATTTTAATAATACAGGCCTAATGTTTGAGAAATATCCTAAGTATGAGACTCTAACAGTATTGTGCTTAAACAAATGTTTATTACTTCATTCAATCATGTTTCTCACCATTTAAATAGGTTTCATACAAGGTATACTTAATGCCATCAATGTTGTGTGTACTCCTGCAATATAAAAAAAAAAAAAATATTATATATAAATATATATATATTTTTATAAGAGATATATTTATATATATATATATATATATATATATATATATATATATATATATATATATATATATATATATATATATATATATATATACACACGTATTTAAACTCATGCAGACAGGGAGTTAACCAGACTTTCACATACACACAGAAATGTAAGCGGGGAAAAAACATTTCTTTTTGCAGGTGTGTTTTTACTGATATGCCTGGCTAAGAAATATTTTCACACACTGGTCTTTGTTAGTTTTCAAAAAAACACTATGTGAACGCATTCACAGTCTAGGGATGTTTTTCACAAACGAGATAAAAGAAGGAGAAATGTTTCTCCCACAGTCCCATATCACGAACCACAACTGTTAACCCAATTAGACAAACAAATCCAATTGGCGTTTGAAATAAGGAGTCAAAGTAGTTACTTTTGTTGACCTTGACAAGGAAAAACAGGAGTTTGTTAGCCATTCAGCACATTCATTTTGATGAGCAAATAACACAGACCTGCACACAGCTTTTGTGCTACTCAGACATGGCTGATGAATTCGTTAACAATATTAATCCCCTTTTAGGGTATAAGTACATGATCTGTGAAGCCATCTTGAACAGTCGCGGACAGAAAGCAAGCACACGCCAAATCGATGATTTCATTCGAGCAAAATATCCTTATTACCAAGACCGTAAGCATGCACGGAATTTTAATTCCTCAATAAGATTCACTTTATCAAGTAATGACTTTTTTGAACGTGACCAGGATAAGCTACAACACACCTATGGTTTCTGGAAGATTGCCCCGGAAAAACAATTTATCCTGAAAGACGGCACTTATATTGTCGTGAAAGGCATATTTATTCCTAATGGCAATAGCAATGTATCCGCTACTACTGATCCGTTTGAATCGATACGTGCTGCAATATCTGCAGCCTCCATTCCTGAAACCCACATTGTACAAGAACAAAAGTACTATGATTATGTACCAAGCCTTTCAGCTGAAATTGCATTGGAATGGGAACCGGAAGAAATGAACCTACCTCCCGACCAATTATTTGAAGAAAGCAGTGGCGATTCCTATGAGCGCATCCTGGAGGAGATATGTGCCATACTGGATTCAGCGGTTGGGTTAAGCGTGGATGAAAATGGCTTGCATTTCTGGAGCGACCAGTTGCAGCCAGGCGAAGAGTTAATTCTAGAAGAATGGTAAATATAACAATCGTTATGCGTTGACTCTGCGTTTAAATTTTTTTTTTTTTTGTAACCACCATTTTCACTTTCAATGCGTGGATACAGCGTAACATTGCAGACTGCATAACATGTAGCGATCACAAACAAATTGTTTCCTAATACAATATAGTAGGACCTGAAAGAGTAGTACACATTGCTGACGGAATAAATATACGTACTTTCCTATCCCTTTAAACATATTAGCAACATTTTACCATTACTCTAACACATACCTGTTTTGTTATCATGCAACATCTACAACATTGAAAACCGGGTCCACCACGTATGACGTGGGACCCTTGTCATGGGCCAAGGCGTCCTTAAAAAGGATTAGTGATGTAAGTCCCGCCCCCAAGCGACGTGCGCGCCTCAAAGCCTATTGGCTGTCATGTTTTGTTATAGTAACGGTAACTGCAGTGTGTGATGCGTGCGGCTCAGTGTTTGTAGGCGTACCCTGGGCGTTAGCCGAATGTTAATTGAGTGGGAGGAGTGTTAGCGTGCGTTTCACGCTGGCTTAACATGACGTCACACGTATTGCATTTGCGCATTGTGTTATCGGCCGTGATTTCTGTTCAAACACGTCTGTTTAAAAAGAATACAGATGTACTCGTTTAGAACGAATGTAGTTTCGTCTTCATTGTATTTGAAATAAAGATGTTATGTTTACTGGTATTTTCAACATGTATTGAACGCACAACGTACGCTTTGTTTTGCGCATGCGCTAACAGTTAGTGGAGCCAAGCGTGAAGTGCGTGCGCACACAAAGATGTGCGCGCACATCTTTCAGTATACAGGCAACGTTCACTTCTTATACATAGTTATGCCTGCTACAAATTTAAAGAAACATTACATACTGATGAACAGTTTTACTTCTAACATATAAGTGACTGACGTGTGTATCTACACAATCATATAGAGCTGCGTAACGCGTTGTCACGGATGCATATCTAGTAAGGTGCCATCTTTGACCATCATGTGTTTGCTGTATTTCAGAGATGTCGGGGAAGATACAATCGGATCAATGTATGATTTCAGAAGAGTCTACCTTTATATGAGATGATTGTGAGGAGGAGCCACCGACTACTATACTACATATGGAACTAATTTTATATTGCTTGCAGCGCTTATTAACAAACAATTAAAAATGTGATACCCTTATGCCTATATTGCATAAGCACTTAATTAACATAATGATGTTGCAAAAGAGTGCCTCATGAATTTTTATTGAGTGTTCTTTAATGACTACTAACATTTTATGACATGGTGTGTTTTATATATAACAACCATTCCCACTCTGCTAACACATTTGTGTATTCTAATATGTAATGGAACGTATGACTGTCGAAACTATGTAACAATAATAATAATAATAATAATATGAGCATGTTCATGTATAGGGCTGCTAGTTGTACGCAGCGATTTACAGACACATGTTTCAGCCTGAGGTCCCTGGCCCGTGGAACGTACAAATGTTTTTTTGCCGCATGAGGCACAGGGAGATAAAGTGACTTGGCCAAGGTCACAAGGAGCCCACACCGGGAATTGAACCAGACTCCCCTGCTTCAAACTATCAGTGCCAGTGTGTGTCTTTACTCAGTGAGCCACTCCTTCTCCCAATGTAAAGGACACTTACAACCAAGTAGCCATTTATTTTTAAAATCTCTTGTTACATGGGTATGTAGATAAAATGGTTTGGGACTGTAGCAAATAATGTTACTGGCCAGATGTTATGGTCCCCTCCAATGCATGATGTTCTGAATATGACATCACCATCATGTTATGAAGTACGTTTCTGTGTATATTTCATTAACCTAACTAACTATAGTTTACTGTGTTTATTAATCGTTTAGAAATACATAGTATAGTCAATATGATGATATAAGCTACCATAATAAAGCTGGTGTTATCATTTGTCGGTGTTATACATGGATCCTACACCAATTGATAGAGACACAAACAGTTGTCTTAAAAAGTGTGTCTATGCTAGTGATGAATGTGCTCCCGTAAGTAAACAAATAAGTACAGTTATCCCCTTTTCTCCAACCACCTCTATATTACATTAATGGAAATTATAAGGAAACATACATAAAATGTGATGAAATGTGAGTAATCATTTTGTAATACAATGCACATGAAAGCTCAAGAGTAGCTAAATGCATATACATGATACAGAAAGTACATATATGTAACATTTGTGTTTAAACCAATATGTTGGGTTTTTAGTTCCAATAATTATAGGAAGATTGAGGTAGCCACATCTTATGAGAGATGTCAGCAAATATACATACCATGATCAGTCATACTGGAGATATACCTATAATGCAAAGGAACAATATATAAATTGCAAACATTGACATGCCATCTTCAGTACCGTAAACAACACAGCAAAGTGTGTATTTGGTGTTAAATGTACAACACCATGTATATTTCATGACATTCAAAATGTAAATCAGCCTGGTGTACACATCATCTGGATGTACATGTTACACTGCACCAATAACATTGTATGTAAGCATACTAGAAGCATGAATGATTATGGGCATAATATGTGTTTTGTCTTAGCATAAGGAATAACACAATGCTAAAATATTATTGCTTTGTTACCCAAGTTGTATTCACATACACACAACTAAAGTACAATTGAAGAGGGATTATATAACCTGTGCAACAATAACATACCGGTGCCACATCCCTTTGTGCACACAGCAGAGAAAAGAAAGGTGTGCAACCCATATTCATCTGTGTCCTAACAGAAGGTTATATAAAGAAACATTATTGTTAATATAACATAATTAAACTATTAAAGTAGTACTAGGAACATATGAGTTTGTACTTACAAGAAAAAAATGAATTGATGAGATTCTGTCGTGTCTGGCCACCACTGGCTGTTTGTTCATTTTCAGCAGCTACATGGGTGGGATGCTCGTCTACCAAAGCCTCAGCTAGGTCTGACTGTACATTGTGCCTGAGTGCAACATTGTGCAAAATGCAACAGGCAAGGATAATATCAGACACTTTTTGAGGCTTGTATAGAAGAGCCCCACCAGTTCTGTCCAGACACCTAAACCTGGTCTTGAGTAGGCCAAATGTCCTCTCTATAACAGATCTTGTAGATATATGGGCTGCATTGTACCTGTCCTCTGCTTCAGTTTGAGGGTTTAGCACCGGAGTCAAGAGCCACGGCCTAATTCCGTATCCTGAGTCACCTATAATGAATGGAGCACACATAAGCTGACATTAGTGATCAAATTGTACAATGCCAACATTCCTAAATCAACATGTGTTTTGTGTTAGAACATGTAAATATGTACTCACCCAGCAGCCAACCAGGTTCAAAATGTCCCTCTTCGAACGCATGGAAGACTGAAGAGTTCCTCAGGATAGAGGAATCGTGACTGGAACCAGGGAACTTGGGTACCACATGCATTATCCTCATCGTGGCATCACATACCACCTGTACATTGAGTGAATGGTAGTGCTTCCGATTGCGGTACACATGCTCACTCTGACTAGGTGCAATCAAAGCAACATGTGTGCAATCGATTGCACCCAGCACAGATGGTATCCCTGCTATATTATAAAAGCCAGTCCTGACTTCCAGCCACTCTGTTGCCTCTGTAGGAAAATGAATATAATTCCTAGCGCGTCTATTGAGTGCATAGAGAAACTGGGTCAAGGCCCGCGAGAATGTAGATTGCGAGACCCCGCCCACTATGCCCACAGTTGTCTGGTATGACGCGGAAGCAAGATAATGTAATGAGCACAGCATTTTAACAAGCCCAGGGACTGCACGACCTCTGGCTGTGAAAAAATCTAAATCCCCCCTTATCTCCTCATAAAGAGCTAAGATTGCTGCTGAACTCAAACGATAGCGACTTACAATCTCCTCCTCACTCATCCCATCTAACAGGGTTCTCTCCCTGTACAGACGCGGACGAGGCACAAGTTGTCTCCTCTGTCTTCTCCTCTGATCTCCTGTCCCTCTACCTGTCCCTCGGCCTGTCCCTCTCCCTGTCCCTGTCGTATCCGCGTCACTGTCACTGTCCCTCGGTGTGTCCCTACCTTGCCCTATATCATTCTCTTGATCAGCAAGCATGTCATAGAAAAGAATGTTCCTGCGTCTCCTAAACATTCGCAACATTTTGAAATGAGTAGCTGTGAATGAGCAGGTAATGTGCGTCCTTTAAATAGGTATGTGATGATGTCAGGTGACATAGTAAAATGCAAGGTGTTACATTAACATAATAAAGTACTTCTGTGGCAAGCTGTGTGCACTTGTTGTTCTAAGTATTTGTTGTGTGTATTCTGCAGGGAATGATGATATTTGGCAATGATGTGACGTGAAGCTTTGTACAAAGATTGCTTGCAAATAAATAGTTGCATGTGCAATGCATGTAACACTTGTGAACGCAAGAGTCAGTCATGTAATGAGACAAAAAGGCTGAGATTGACGTGGGAAAAGTTTTGTGTAACATGTGTAATTATCCATGTTATTGTGACATGTTGGCAACAATGAATAGTCGTGTGCATATGCATGCATTTGTGTAAGGAGGATAGTTGGTATAGAATGAGTTTACAAGGTGTCCCAATGATGAATTACTGTACATGTGTGTATAAGTTAGGTTGAAGTGCTTGTAATGCAACGGTTACAATGTAAACATGCAATGTGATTGAGCGTCCAATAAGTGACGTCATGAAAATAGGGAGGACCCAAAAGTATATGTAAACATGAGAAGACAGATGTACATGAACGTTTAAAGATGCGTGTCACATTACAAGCATTGTGTAATGTAAAGGAAGATGAATATACTGTGTATGAGTGACATGTGTGACATCATGTAAATAATTGTCGCTGAGTTGAGTAAAATGTGTGATATGATGTGAGGTTCTCCTTTAAGAGTGTAGTATAGTATTTTCCCTTGCCACATCATCACATGATGAGTAATGTGACCCGCAAATGCTGAAAACATGTAAAAGTCGAATGTTATGCAAATAAGACACATCAGCTGTGACACAATGCAGGGAATGCCCCCACACTGTAATGCAAATCCCCCTTGTATTGTGAGCAATGAAACGTAAACAGTACTATACTGTTATACGTCCCCGCTCCATTGACTTCCATTGATGTACAGAAGATGTTTTTTTTCTAAGTGCCGTTCCGGCAGCCTTAGCGATCGTTCTCCCGTCCAAACTGCCAACTTTAGTTGGCGGGAGAAATCGGCCATAACATCTCAATTTCGTAGTGCCGATCAGCCCCGATAAGCTGTTTTTTTTTGTTGAATCCAGCCGATTTAAAAAAGTGGCGATCAGTGTCGAAAACAGGCTTATCGGCAGGCGACTGGCCATAACCAAATTATCGGCTCCGAAACCTGGCGATATGAAGCACTTATCGGCGCTTACTGAATCTCAAACCCAATTTTGGCTATAACATGGCCATATTTCCCTTATCAACGCTTACTGCATGAGGCCCTATGTTCCCATAGTGATTAATCAGTTTTTGATACTGTATCATTTATGCTGGGTTTTCAATATTGTATTTCTGTTATTCTTGGGTTTATTCACATGATTTTTTGTTTTATTTAGTCAGGCAGGCTCTTCAGTCAGTTGTTTGTGTTTTTCATTATTTTTTGATTTAATAAATTACCATTACTATTTTGCATATACTTGTCTGAGTGCTTTTTAGAGGTTTTCTTTTTTGTGTTTACACATATATATACACATACACACATATATATATATATATATATATATATATATATATATATATATATATATATATATATATATATATATTATACACACACATACATACACACACACACACACACACACATATATATATATATATATATATTATACACACACATACACACACACACACACATATATATATATATATATATATATATATATATATATATATAATCAAAAAATAAATAGATGATACCGTTCTGTGGCTAACGAAATGCTTTTATTTGTGAGAGCTTTCGAGATACACTGATCTCTTCTTCCGGCGATGTTACAATGAAGCTCGGCTAACACAGTACTGATACCTCTACACATATATATATATATATATATATATATATATATATATATATATATATATATTGTGATGTCCACACCACGTTGCAGTCTCTTTTAACCCCGCAATAGGATAGCAGCATTTTCTGTTTGCTTGTACTGTAGTGAGGTTAGAAAAGCCTCCATTTTCCACTTTCACTGCCTTGTGGACTGCCCGCATTCTACACCAATTGTGATGTCCACACCACGTTGCAGTCTCTTTTATCCAGATCAAAGGCCGGGAAACGTAGTACTGATGCACAGGAGGGTTTATTTGCCAGGTACAAAGCAGGAACAGGGTTACTTACAGTATAACATAAAAATAGAAACAAAAACCTTACTACTTTTCAGAGTTCTTACTAATACAGCTTAGTCCCTAACTAACAGTGGGGGAAACCTAAGGTCTTTCCCCACTTTAGACACTGTACCTGCAGCTTCCCTTTGCAGTATCTCACAGGGCTGTCTGTGTGTGTGCCTTCAGATCAGCACACAGCAGCACAGGAAGCTGTCTGTGCTGCCTTTTAACCTTGAATCTCATTAATTAGGGCTCAGGTGAGAGTGAATGGAACACACCCTGGAAGGTGCTGGGTCCTATGTACCTCCCCTCAAACACCTTTTGCTTCAATATATCACATATCCCCCCCCCCTTTGCTCAATCGTTATCGGGTGAGCACTTGAAAATAGGGAGGTGTATACTCAGGACATTGCATCAGCATTTCCATGTTTGGAGCCTGGCCTGTGTTCAACTGTGAACTCGAACCCCTGGAGACTCAAAAACCAGCGAGTTACACGAGCATTCTTTTCCTTATTTTGTTGCATGTACTTTAAGGGTGCATGGTCCGTTATTAGGGTAAATTTTCTCCCTAACAAATAATATTTTAGAGTCTCTAATGCCCATTTGATGGCCAAGCCCTCTTTCTCAACTACGGCATATCTCTTCTCATGGACAGTTAGCTTTTGGCTGATATATATGATGGGGTGTTCCTCCGCTCTGACTCTTTGTGACAGGACCACTCCTATCCCTACATCGGAAGTGTTACACTGAACCTGAAGGTCCCTGGTGAAGTCCGGGGTGATCAGGAAGGGATGAGCACATAAGGCATCTTTTAAGCTTTGGAAAGCTTTCTCCGCCTGGTCAGACCACTTCACCATGACCAAACTCTTCCCTTTCGTTAGGTCGGACAGAGGGGTTGAGAGGGTGGCAAAGTCTGGTATAAAGCGACGGTAGTAACCGGCCAGATCAAGGAAGGCTTTAACCTGTTTCTTAGTTACTGGTCTCGGCCACTCCCTAATTGTCTTCAGCTTTGCCACCTGCAGTTTCACAAGCTCTCTACCAACCGTATACCCTAAGTACTTGGTCTCTTCTAAACCGATAGCACACTTAGCTGGGTTTGCCATCAGACCTGCTTCCTCCAGGGAGTCTAGAACTCCCTGTACCTTTTCCAGGTGAGAGTCCCAGTCATTACTGTGAATGATCACATCATCCAGGTAGCTTGCGGCATAGTCTGTATGGGACTTCAACACCCGGTCCATCAATCTCTGAAAGGTTTCTGGAGCCCCATGTAGACCGAAGGGTAGGACCTTTTATTGGTATAGCCCGCTTGGTGTGGAAAATGCCGTTTTTTCTTTAGCAGCCTGTGTTAGAGATACCTGCCAATACCCCTTAGTCAGATCAAGGGTAGTTAAGTATTGGGCATCACCTACCCGGTCTATCATTTCATCCACCCGTGGCATAGGGTATGTATCAAATTTGGAGACTGCATTTAGTTTCCTAAAATCATTACAGAACCTGATCGAGCCATCCGGTTTCGGAACCAGCACGATAGGGCTCGACCAGTGAATGATTCCTCGATTACGTCGAGGTCCAACATTTTCTGTACCTCCTCTTTAACGGCCTGTCGCCTAGCCTCGGGTAATCTATAGGGCTTAAAATGTATGACCTTCCCAGGTTCTGTATGGATGTTATGCTCAATAACCGAGGTTCTCCCGGGTACAGGGGCGAAAACTCGGGCATTGCGCACAAGAAACTCCTTTACCTCCTGTTTCTGAGGGCCAGACAAGGTGTCAGCAAATTTCACTTCAGGAACAGAAGGTTCCTTTGATGGTACAGTCTGAACTACAGTAACCAACGCTTCCCTCTCTTTCCATGGCTTTAAGAGATTCACATGATACAACTGTTCTGGCTTCCTCCTCCCGGGCTGGCTAACTCTATAATTGACCTCTCCTACTTTTTCTAAGACTTCGTAGGGTCCCCGCCAGGTGGCCAAAAATGTACATTGTACTGTAGGTACCAGCACTAACACCTTATCTCCCGGCCCAAACACCCTAAGTCTGGCATTCCGGTTATAAGAGTTCTGCTGTGAACTCTGGGCTTGCTGCATGTGTTGTCGCACAATCGGCAACACTGCTGCAATGCGATCCTGCATCTGGGAAATATGCTCGATTATGCTATGGTGGGGTGTTGACTCTGTTTCCCAGGTCTCTTTGAGCATATCAAGTATACCTCATGGGTGTCTCCCATACAACAACTCAAAAGGGGAGTAACCTGTAGATGCCTGAGGAACTTCTCTTACGGCAAACAACAAATACGGTTAGAGAAAATCCCAGTTTTTACCATCTCGGTCTATAGCCTTCTGTAGCATATGTTTAACAGTTGTTAAACCGCTCCACTAGGCCGTCGGTTTGCGGGTGATAGACCAAGGTGTGTAAATGTTTGATATTCAACAACCTGCATAGCTCTTTCGTAACCCGGGACGTAAAAGGGGTTCCTTGGTCTGTTAATATTTCCTTGGGGATCCCAACCCGAGTAAACAACAACATTAATTCTTTGGCTATGCCTTTAGCGGATGTATTCCGGAGGGGAACCGCTTCCGGATATTTTGTGGAATAGTCTACAATGACTAGAATGTGTTGATGGCCCCGTGCTGACTTTGGTAATGGGCCTACCAGATCCATTCCAATACATCCAAAAGGAACTTCAATAATGGGCAAGGGTATTAACGGACTACGGAACGATTTTACTGGTTAGGTCATTTGACACTCTGGACATGTCTCACAATAACGTTCTACATCTTTGTGTAGACCCAGCCAGTAAAATTGCGCTTTTATTCTATCAGTGGTTTTCTTTACCCCTAGTTGTCCTCCCAGGATATGGCTATGGGCCAGGTCCATTACCTGACTTCTAAAGGGCTTTGGCACCAGTAGCTGCTCTAACCTATCAGGGTCTTCTCTTTCTACCCTATACACTAAGACATTGTTGTAGACAAAGTAGGGTGGTGATGGCGTAACCTCAGGGTTAACTGGTACCCCATTTATGCTCACTACTGTGGCTTTGGCATTTACTAGCGTCAAATCGTCTAGTTGGGCAGAGGCAAACTTTACGGGAGCAACCTGTAAATCCTGAAAATCTAGTTCTGGGGTGTCCTCAACCTCAGGTCCTTCACCTGCCATAACCTCTAACAGAGAACCAGGGTCTACTGGATCGGAAACCTCAGACCTCAAGGGCACATCCTGAACACACTCAGACTTCCTTTCCCACAGCTCCCAAAACCACGGGAAATCCTGACCCACTAGTACCTCATACATCAGATTCGGCACTACCCCGACCTGATGATGTACTGGGCCGATGGGGTTTTCTATGTACACTCGTGCAGCCGGGTAAGTGCAATAATCACCCTTGGATACAGGTTACCTGTAAGGAGACCCCTGGTAGAAACCCAGACTGGACTAGACGTGCAGCGACCAATGTAACTGTACTACCAGTATCAAGCATTGCACTTACAGGTATCCCATCTATTTTGACTTCACACATCCTATTCCTCTCTTAATTACCTTTCTCTATCATAGTCTGCTTAACAGCAGGAACCCCACCCAAAAAATACCCCACAGAAATGTCACATTGCATTCGGTCAAGGTTCATAGGGCAAACTGCTGCCACATGTCCAAGTTCATGACATTTGTAGCACTCAGTGTAGTTCCCAAAACTGGGTCGTGGGTTTTTCTCCAGTCTATTGGAAGGAGTGGGGCTAGAGTCCCTTCTATGGGCTGTGGGATTTCCACCTCCTTTATGGGAGTCTATGAGTCCCTGTGGCCCATTAGGCCGAGGAACAGTCTTACCGGACCTCTTGATGTGCGTGGACCTGCGACCGGGAAATTCGTCGGGAATTGTATTCCGTGCCAACTTCTCAGCAACAAAGTGGCGTTCCACTAAAGCGAACAACTGCTCTGCGCTTTGGGGGTCATTCTGGCTGACACACTTCTGGACGGTGCGAGGAAGACCCCGCAGGAACCGGTCTATGACGACCCTTTCGACTACGGCGGCAGCTGTACTGCACCGACACACTTTATTCGAGCAAATACCCAGTATGTACCTGGCAGATACCTGGAATGCGCCGCTCCTCACCTCTGACAAGCCCCGTTGCATTTGCCTTCCCAGCCTGGGTTCATGCCTGGCTGATGGGCGGCTGATCTGTTAAATAATAATGATTAGGATTTAATAGGCTGCAATGCTTCGCGTGTCTACCAGATGGCATAAATTCATGAATTGTAATGCAGTATATATATATATACTGTGCAGTATTGCAGCCAGCGGGAATAAAATGCTTCAATCCCTGCCTGGAAAATAACCCAATGCACTCGGGCAGAAAACAGTCACAAACCTCAATACACCCGGGTATACCCGAATTCGTGGGACTAGCCGAGCTCGAATAAAGTGTGTCGCCAGTGTACATTCGTCAGGCTGGAGCCATTTCCGCGCAGAGTGGATGAGGAGGTAGAGTTGGGAGCGTGGAGCCTTTTCTGCATCGTAACGCCAGGAGTGGAACCGCTGGGCCCGAACTGCGACAGTGACATCTAGCCGTGCCGTAATCTCAGCCTTCAGGGTTTCATAGTTTTCTGCTTGCTCTGGCTCTAAGTCATAATAGGCCTTCGGCGAGTCCCCCACCAGGAAAGGAGCAATTATTCCAGACCACTGCTCAACTGGCCACCCTTTGCGTACTGTGGTGCGCTCGAAAATTGACAGGTACGCCTCCACGTCATCGTCCATTGTCATTTTCTGAATAAGGTGCAATTTTACCTGGTGAGCGACCTGTGGGGCCACGCTAGTCTGGGCGGTAATTTTCTCCCCCAAGACTTGGAGCTCCTGGTGTAGGCGAAGTTGCGCCTCATGTTGCTCTTCTTTTAGCGCCTGATGTAGGGACAACGCCATCTGTTGTACTAAAGCCGCAGTACTTTCAGTTTGTGACTTTGTCATCTGTTGTAAGCTCTCATTATTGGCTTTTGACATCTCCTGCAAACCCCGCAATAGGATAGCAGCATTTTCTGTTTGCTTGTACTGTAGTGAGTTTAGAAATGCCTCCATTTTCCACTTTCACTGCCTTGTGGACTGCCCGCATTCTCCACCAATTGTGATGTCCACACCACGTTGCAGTCTCTTTTATCCAGATCAAAGGCAGGGAAACGTAGTACTGATGCACAGGAGGGTTTATCTGCCATGTACAAAGCAGGAACAGGGTTACTTATAACATAAAAATAGAAAAAAACACCTTTTGCTTCAATATATATATATATATATATATATATATAAATATATATAAAAATATATACAGTGTTTGACAAATCACCCAAAAATCTACTCGCCACCTAGTCCCGCCCCAACCCCGCCCCAACCCCGCCCCTAGTCCCGCCCCCAACCCCGCCTCTAATCCTGCCCCCAGCCCCGCATTAAAAAAAACTATAAATGAAATAAATGTAATAAATTCCTAGTAAGAACATTCGTTTTTGACATAAGTTTATTTATTGTATTACATTATACTACAATTAGTCTCTGTGTGTGTGTGTGTGTGTGTGTATAAATGTCGAATCTAGAAAAAAAAGTCAGATGTGAATGATTAGTTTCCTGCACCCCTTAACTAGTGCCTGGATGCCCCCGCTTCACAATATTTAAAGCAGCAATCCCGCCTGGGATCTTACCTGATCCGCAGTCCCTCAATGTCCAGGTAACCTCATTCCCGCAATTTTATACATTGGAGGGGAGGTGCTCCCTACCTGTCTTCTGGGTTACGGGGGATTCCGATGTCTTCTGTGTGAAGCTTGAGTCAGATCTGGAAGAAAGCAGTATAAGTTATTTCGGTGTAGTATAGGGCAGTTAAGATATACAGGTAAATAAAATATCCAGATCCAAATTGTGAGACAGAGAGAGGGTGAGACAGAGAGAGGGTGAGACAGAGAGAGGGTGAGACAGGGAGAGGGTGAGACAGGGAGAGGGTGAAACAGGGAGAGGGTGAGACAGGGAGAGGGTGAGACAGGGAGAGAGTGAGACAGGGAGAGGGTGAGACAGGGAGAGGGTGAGACAGGGAGAGGGTGAGACAGGGAGAGGGTGAGACAGGGAGAGGGTGAGACAGGGAGAGGGTGAGACAGGGAGAGGGTGAGACAGGGAGAGGGTGAGACAGGGAGAGGGTGAGACAGGGAGAGTGTGAGAGAGACGGAGAGAGAGGGTGAGAGACGGAGAGAGAGGGTGAGAGACGGAGAGAGAGGGTGAGAGACGGAGAGAGAGGGTGAGAGACAGAGAGAGAGGGTGAGAGACGGAGAGAGAGAGAGAGAGAGATGGAGAGAGACAGGGAGAGACAGGGAGAGGGAGAGACAGGGAGAGGGTGAGACAGGGAGAGGGTGAGACAGGGAGAGAGTGAGACAGGGAGAGGGTGAGACAGGGAGAGGGTGAGACAGGGAGAGGGTGAGACAGGGAGAGGGTGAGACAGGGAGAGGGTGAGACAGGGAGAGGGTGAGACAGGGAGAGGGTGAGACAGGGAGAGGGTGAGACAGGGAGAGTGTGAGAGAGACGGAGAGAGAGGGTGAGAGACGGAGAGAGAGGGTGAGAGACGGAGAGAGAGGGTGAGAGACGGAGAGAGAGGGTGAGAGACAGAGAGAGAGGGTGAGAGACGGAGAGAGAGAGAGAGAGAGATGGAGAGAGACAGGGAGAGACAGGGAGAGGGAGAGACAGGGAGAGGGTGAGACAGGGAGAGGGTGAGACAGGGAGAGGGTGAGATAGGGTGAGAGAGACAGAGAGAGAGGGTGAGAGACGGAGAGAGAGGGTGAGAGAAATGGTGAGAGAGACGGAGAGAGAGACGGAGAGAGAGACGGGAGAGAGATGGGAGAGAGGGTGCGAGAGATGGGAGTGAGGGTGAGAGAGACGGAGAGAGAGACGACGGGAGAGAGGGTGAAAGACAGAGAGAGGGTGAGAGACGGAGAGAGGGTGAGAGATGGAGAGAGGGTGAGAGACGGAGAGAGGGTCACTGTGGGGGGATGGGTTGACAGGGTGGGGTGATTGGTGGGGTGACTGACTGGGTGATTGGGTGGGGTGACGGGGTGTCTGACTGAGTGGGGTGACTGGGTGACTTGGCGATGGGTGGGATGACTGACTTTTGACTGACTGGGTGGGGGGGAGGGTATGACTGACTGGGTGGGTGGGTGACTTGGGTAGGTGAGTGACTAGGTGGGTAGGTGAGTGACTTGGTGGGTAGGTGACTGACTGGGTGGGTGACTGATTGGGTGACTGACTGACTGGGTGGGTGACTGACTTGACTGACTGGGTGGGTGACTGGGTGGGTGACTGGGTGGGTGGGTGACTGACTGGGTGGGTTACTGACTGGGTGGGTGACTGACTGACTGGTGGGTGACTGGGTGGGTGACTGGGTGGGTGACTGGGTGGGTGACTGGGTGGGTGACTGGGTGACTGGGTGGGTGACTGGGTGGGTGAGTGACTGGGTGGGTGGTTGGGTGACTGGGTGGGTGGGTGACTGACTGACTGGGTGGGTGGGTGACTGACTGACTGGGTGGGTGACTGACTGACTGGGTCGGTGGGTGACTGACTGACCCATGACTGACTGACTGGGTGTGTGGGTGGGTGGGTGACTGACTGACTTGACTGACTGACTGACTGGGTGGGTGGGTGACTGACTGACTGACTGGGTGGGTGACTGACTGACTGGGTGGATGGGTGACTGACTGACTGGGTGGGTGACTGACCTTGGGTGGGTGACTGGGTGGGTGGGTGACTGACTGGGTGGGTGACTGGGTGGGTGGGTGACTGACTGATTGACTGGGTCATTGACTGGGTGGGTGGGTGACTGACTGGGTGGGAAGTGACTGGGTGGGTAGGTGATTGGGTGTGTGGGTAGGTGACTGACTGAGTAGGTGACTGACTGGGTGGGTGGGTAGGTGACTGGGTGGGTAGGTGGGTGACTGACTGGGTGGGCGACTGACTGCCTGTGAGCATTTAGCCCCCCCCAGCCTGTCTCTCTCCTCTCCCCCCCCCCAGTCTCTCTCTCAGTCCTCTCCCTACTCCAGCCTGTCTCTCTCTCTCTGCTCTCTCCCCATTCCAGCCTGTCTCCCCTTGCATCTCTGTTCCTCCCCCCCTCCACCTCCGTTCACTCCCCCTGCACGTCGACCGCCCAGTGGGGCCTAAACGGGAGGCCACAGCAAGAGCGGAGCGAGGCGCCTGCTGCAGGGGGGAATAGATCTGGGACCTGGCAGCCCGACATGGCGCTGGCGGCGCCGGGTTCGGTCCACCGCAGCCTCCCGCTCCAGCTCTGCAGTGGGTAGTGTGAGTCCCCGTCGTCGTACCGTCCGTCTCCCCCCCCCCCCCGGTACCTGCTCGGGCCCGGCCCACTGCAGCCTCCCGGAATAGCGGCCCCAGCTCTGCAGGGGATGGTGTGAGTGTGCGTGAATGTCCCCCCTTCCCCCGGTACCTGATCAGACTCGGCACACCGCAGCCTACTGTGGAATTGCAGCCCCAGCTCACTAACACACACACACACTACAAGGAACGGAACGAACACACACACACACTACAAGGAACACAACGAACACACACACACACACTACAAGGAACGGAACGAACACACACACACTACAAGGAACGGAACGAACACACACACACTACAAGGAATGGAACCAACACACACACACACACACATGAAACGGAGCCGGGAGTCCAACTCACCAGAGGTATGTGGGTATCTGGGGCCTGCGGGTGACATCGAGGTCTGCGGGTGACATTGGGGGGCCTGCGGGGAACATCAGGGAGCCTGCGGGAGCATTGGGGGGAAAATTGAGTATGTGGGGGCATGCGGGGGACATCCTCCCTGATGGGAAACGTGGCCGGACGGGGACGCGCTGGATCCAGCAGCTAACTTTGCTAGCGCGCGCCCCCACCCCATCGGCTGCATCCATGGGGACGGATGTCAGAGCCCCTAGCAGCAAGCGGGGGTCAGGGGAGGGGGGAGAGAGAGACTGACCCAGAGCTGCCAGTCGGCCCTCTTCCCCGCGTCAGACCAATCAGGGAGAGGATTTATTTATTTATTTAAAAAAAAATTTTTTACAATTTTGGCGCGAGCAGGGGAATTAATAGAGCTGCAGCACGGCTCGCTAGCGGCCTAAATCCACTCGCCACGGGCGAGTGGTTATTATTATTTGTCGAGCACTGTATATATATATATATATATATAAAAATAAAAGACAGCACCCTTATTGACATACACCTATAACCCTGCAAAACAGACCTCACCCTGCAGGATGATATACCCAGCACAGATAAATGACAATGCTTCTAGATTAGCAGGAAACCAAGCAAATTGCAATAAAAAATGAATAAACAAAACTGTGAAAAAATATATAAAAAAAATATAATAAAAAATGTATGTTGGCAACAAAAACAATAAAAAAGAAAAAATACCTATAAAAATTGTGTTTAAGTCTCTTTTGTATTGTTGACAAAAATATATAATCAATATAAAATGATGTCCATACAAATCCTTAAAAATGAATTAGAAGTCCTGGGCAGCTTAATTCTTGGGATCACCAACCTCCCAACGATACCTAAGAAAAAAAGAAGAAATAAAAAGCGCCCGATCCTAGTGTAAATTCAGATTTAAAAGGTTTTAATTATCATGAACAGACGATTGCCAACTCACACTTTGTCAGTTTAAAATAAGCAATTTATGGGACAAGCCCATGCACCACGCTGACGTCCAAGTTTCAGAAGTCTTCCATCTGCATACAAATGTAGCTGCTGTGAATCAGCCCTGCTGTGGGATATGCTGCCGGTACAATCTTTCTCCTCTGCAGGGATTGTAGATGTTTCTGGCTGTATTCAATCACCCACCGATCGAGTAGCAGGATGCAGGAACTGACGTCTGTGCTCTGAAGCTTGAGCTGCTTGGCCACCATAGATTCCTGTACCACGTGACCCTACGCGTTTCCTCCGTCTCAGCGGATTTCATCAGGGGAACTAACACACACACACACAAACACACACACACTACAAGGAATGGAACGAACACACACACACACTACAAGGAACAGAACGAACACACACACACACACACACACACACTACAAGGAACGGAATGAACACACACACACACACTACAAGGAACGGAACGAACACACACACACTACAAGGAACGGAACGAACACACACACACTACAAGGAATGGAACGAACACACACACACACACATGAAACGGAGCCGGGAGTCCCACTCACCAGAGGTATGTGGGTATCTGTGGCCTGCGGGCGACATCGAGGTCTGCGGGTGACATTGGGGGGCCTACGGGGAACATTAAGTTTTTATTCAAATTGTGCGTGAGCAGTGGATTTCCTGAGCTGAACAAAGTTGTACACCATGTGACAGATTCATTTTAGGTCAAGTACAACAACCAATCAGATTGGGGACTTTTTTCCCAGGATCTGATTGGCTGAAATACCATGTGATGCCGGCTTAGTGACATCCTGTTAAAGGGAAATGAAGCACAGCCATTCTGATTGGCTGGCATCATTCCCTTTAAATGACGTCACTAAAAAAAATTAAATCGGCTCATGGTTTTAATAGTCAATCAGATGGCTATTGAAAAATTTCCCGCCCAAATGTGACATCACACGCCCTATTTAAGGCTGTGACGGCTCATTTGAGCCCAAGAAGTTTTCGAGACAACATCGGTTGGGATCTATGTGGTTTTTTTGGATTGACAGATGAAGGCAGAAGATAAAGAAGATACAGAAACAATGATAGTTGAAGATAGAAGAAGCTGCTTAAAGATAGAAGGAAGAAGAATTGGGTACCTGATCCAGATCTTTATGGCGGATGGCATCAGATGCTGTTTGAGGCCTTCGTGGTACGTGAGCTTCCTGTTTCCCCAGGAGTTGGAGGGCCAGCGCTTCTAAATGTAAGTAATATATTGAAGGTATGGAAATGTATTTTTTTTACAGGAATTTCGATTGGATTTGTATTTTTATTTTTTATTTGCACATTGACAGATAATATATTAATCAGTACCCCATTTCACACTCCATTCTTCTCCTCACTTTTAAAGCTTTACACTCTTCTGCCCCTCCTTACATCTCTGCCCTAATTTCTAGTTATGCACCATCCAGACTCTTGCGTTCTTCTCAAGGATGTCTTCTTTTTACCCCCTTTGTATCTAAAGCCCTCTCCCACCTTAAACCTTTTTCACTGACTGCCCCACACCTCTGGAATGCCCTTCCCCTCAGTACCCGACTTGCACCCTCTCTATCCACCTTTAAGACCCATCATAAGACACACTTGCTTAAAGAAGCATATGAATAGCACTGTGGATATTCTGAACACATGATACATAAGCTTGGCCCCCTGCAGACGCACTTACCAGAACTCCCTTCTACTGTCTCTGTACATTCTCCCTACCTACCAATTAGACTGTGAGCTCCTCGGGGCAGGGACTCCTCTTCCTTAATGTTACTTTTATGTTTAAAGCACTTATTCCCATGATCTGTTATTTATATTATCTGTTATTTATTTGATTACCCCATGTATTACTACTGTGAAGCGCTATGTACATTAATGGCGCTATATAAATAAAGACATACAATACAATTATTAGGCCAATAATTTGTTTTTAATTTCTTGCTTTGTATTGATGGGATTTTTTCTATGTATGTTTATTATGTAGATGTAATTGTTTGTCATTTTGCTGCTTTATTTAAAAAAATGTTGGCGATTGATTTTCATTTTTAATTAATGATGTGTTGTGTTGGCTAATTTTTTTAATGGTTGTGTTGCCGATATTTTTTAATAATTAGTGTCTTTGTTGGTTACTGTTACAATTCATTCCTTGTTGTTTTAATTAATGAATTGGTTTGTTTGTTTATGGATACAATTAATTCCTTGTTGTTTTATTAATGACTTGTTTGATTGATTACTGGTTTAATTAATTCCTTGTTGAGCTGGTTAGTGCTTTTATTAATTACATTTGTTGGCTACTGTTTTTATTTAGTGAATTGGTTCGTTTCTGTGTTTTTGAATGTTTTATTATTGTGTGTTTTGTGCATTAATGTATTGTGATTATGTGCCCATTGTGTGCTATAGTGGCTTATCATGCCCAAATTATTATATGGGTATGATGCACTACTATAACAATCAATGAGTACAGGTTGGGTATAATGGGTCTGGGGTGGGTGGTTAGGCTTCCCGGGTGGGCATCGGGTCAGGGTGGATTAACCCCTTAATTACTGTAGTGGTTATTAACCGCTAAGGTGATTAAGGGTTTAGGGGACATTAGATTGTATTTGCTATGTATTTTTCTGGCAACGGAAGACAGGGACCTTGCAGTATCATGATGAGGATGCCCTTCATATTGCAGGGGTAAGTAGAACTGTATTTATTTACTTGATTTATGTATGCTGGCTAATGTTGTGTTTAATAATTGACAGATATATCCATATCTGGATAATAGTTATTTTGCCCATTACTGTACTGTATGTGTTTGGTGTGGGTGGGATTTGGTTTGTATTTATTTAAGTATAGGACATGTTTTGTTTTTTTAAATACAGGATTGGTACCGCAGGGCTGCGTGGACTGATGGAGACCACCTGAGGACCCTCAGACACCCACGGGAACCACCTGAGCACTCCCAGACGCCCATGGGTACCACCTGCGGACCCACAGGGGACACCTGCGGGGAAGAACCAGGGGCCCCACAGAAGTGGGGGCCCGCGGACATGCAGGGACCACCCGAAGGCCCCAGACCCCCATGGGAACAACCCAAGGGCCGCACACACCTGTGGTGATGACCCGGGGACCCCCAGACACCCGCTGGACCACCCATGGATGCAGTGTTGGGCCTGCGGACACATCTCAGATAGTGATGAACTCTTGCAGCAGTCTCGTGCAAGAATGTCTAGAAGTAAGAATTAAAATGAAGAGATTTGTGCAAAACCTAAAAATAAGTTGACATTTGGACCACCCAAATTTATTACAAAATATAACACTGTGTCCAATCGCATTACTAAAATACTTTATACACACTGGAAAGTATTAAAATGTGACTCATACCTTGATGGGGTTCTCCCAAATTATGCATCTGTTGTATATAAAAAAGCCAACAATATAAAAAAACCTTATAGCACCAAGCAAACTGAGGAATATTAAAACAAATGATATGTTAACTGCAAATGGTAACTTTAGGTGCAGGTGACCCAGATGCATAATATGTAAACAAATACATCTACAGAACTTTTTTAGGTCACATATAAATGGGAGCACCCACAAGGTTAAAGGACACATTGAGTACCAGATAACACATGTGGTGTACGTGTTAAGTTGCCCCTGTGGTATCCAATACATTGGGAGGACCATTCATCCTGTCATTGTAAGAATTTTGGAAAACCGGAGGAGCATTGCCAGGGGGCTTACTACACACAGTGTGTTGAGGCACTTTTTTCATAACCACAGCCGGAACCCGGGGCTCCTGACTGTACTGGGTCTGGAGCAGATCCCTCCCTCTATTTTGGGAGATTATAGGTTCCAGACCCTGTGCAGAAGGGAGTCCTATTGGATATACACATTGGGTACGTTAAGTCCGGCTGGGTAAATGAGTGTCTTTACACCAGTACCCTGGTCTAATGCAATGGTCCCTGCTGTTTTCCATCACCTGGATTGCATCTCTTTCTCTTTTTTCTGCAACAAGTAAAGCACTCTGGTGTAAACAAGTATAACAAATTTCTTAAAGACACCTCACATAACATACAAACATAATAAAATCACTCTCTCACCCCTCTAAATGTATGGAAAAACAGACACATGGAACCTGTAATAATAGTGGGAACCAAAGCTTAAGTCAGAAATTTATAAGCAAAATAATAATCAAATGACACATAATATCAGAATGGTGAGGCTCAAATAAAGCCTCCCTTTTGTAGACCGGCCGGTCAACAAGGAAAAAGCTGCTCAATTGAGAATGCTGATACCAAGACCTAGCTAAGGCAAAGACCCATGACAACAAATCCTGCTACAGCACGAATATGCACCCATGAGCTGTTGCTATACAGTTGAAAAAGACAGCACTATGTCTAGATCATGCTGTATTAATAACTAACAGGCAATGCAGAATACAGCTGTGGCCGCCTTTATCCTAATGCGGCCGTAGCTGCGTCGCTCTGATAACCCCGGCCAGATGCGGTATGTTTTGTTTTTTTCTGGAGCGGTTTGCGATATGTTAGAGATATGTTAGCGCTCGGATTTGTATTGCTGGCCGCAATACTGCAATACCATCTAAAAACTCAGGCGGGCGATCGCGAGCTGTTGTCTTAAAAGTCTAATAGCAATTGAACCTACAGTACAGCCGTACATTTTCTGCAAGTCTGTGTGTGTGCGCGCGCAGTAATTGTAAATTGGAAGATTTATACAGTATTACAAAAATATAACGCTGCGTCTTCTTCGACTATAAAATTATCACATTTCTATATGTATTATTTAGTCATCAATAATTTTACTTCTATTCATACTGTATTTATATTATGTGCATGCGTGTACTGTACAGTATGTCTCATTTGAACATTGTTGAAATGTATTCGGCGCATTAAACATTATGATGATGTTTTGAAAATATTTCTTTGAACTAATAATCCATTATACAGCGCTCTCCCCCTCACCCCTGCACACACAAGGCTCAAGGATTTCAACTTCTTATCTAAACCTCGCCCACACCATTCATTTGTAATGGATGGCTTTCTGGCTTGAATCTTCCCGAGCGTGGCTTTATATTCCTGCGCATGGGACCTTGTTGATTATTAATGCGCATGCGTGTATAACTTCCCATTCAATTAGAAGTTCAAATCTGTGGGGGGAAAAAATTTCATTTTTTTTTTTTTTTCGTTTCTAAACATGTGCTTGCATAGCAATTCTGGATATTATGAGAATCACTCAGAACTGTTGCTTTTTAATGCGGCACTAGACATGCTTTATGAGGTGGGTGGCATAGTACTGTGATTTTTATTTGGGGTGTGGGGATCAAAACATTATGCTGACCTGTTGAAAATATGTCTTTGAATTACAGGTAATCCTTCTTGCAGCGTCCACCCCCTCCCCCCCACACACACAAGGCTCAAGGATTTCAACTTCTTATCGACATCTCTCATAAACCATTAATTTTCAAATTTTTGGCTTTGTGGCTTTAATCTTCCCGAGCCTGCTCTAACAGTTCTGCGTGTGATTCTCTTTGGGACCTGGGACCTTGTTCATTATTAATGCGCATGTGTGTATAACTTCCCATTTAATTAGAAGTTCAAGTCTGAAAAAAAAAAAATTCATTGTTTTTTGTTGCTACCCTTTGAGAAAGTCGCAGTTATGTGACGAAACGCATCAGGGAGCGGCATTACGTCACCACGCATGCGTATGATGGGCCGCATCGAGCGCGGATCAACATTGCGGCGAGCTGCTATAGGAGACACTGTTTGAACTCAACAAGATTGGATTTGTCTGTCGGAAGGAGCCTCTGGAGTCCTGCACCAGTTACCATCTTTCTGCAGCATCAAGTGAGAGTTGGACTGCGGATTCTGGATGCTGACTGACCAGATTGGTGGTGATATATATCACAAATTGCCTTTTTAATACTTACCTTTGTGAGTGAATTTTCTCCCCCCCCCCTCCTTTACAATAAATGTACAATTTTACGCTATGGGGCGTGCGCTCTCTCTCTATTATATATATAAATGGTTAAAAGCTCACTCCATAGCATCTCCCACTCAGGGGAACTTGCTTGCTTGCAGTATGGTTGTGACAAATCTAATGCAGAGTGCTTTTCCTGGTAATGTACAGGTTATTAAAAGCTTCAATCAGACTTAGAACTTTGCAACTAATATTGACAGATTTATTATAAATAATTCTTCCTGGTATTGCACAGGTTATTAAGAATTTATATAAGTGTTAGGGACCCCTGTAAATGTGGTCTGCTGTGCAGTGGCTCAGGGGCTTACAACAATTTTGGCCAAAAATGTTAAACTAAAAGACCATTTTATTTAATAGATATTTATACATATATATTTAGGCACTGTACCGTGTATGAATTTCACTGGATGTGCACTGAGCTCTGTCTGTGTTTTATGTTCTGTCTTTGGTTTTAAATATATATACAGTATATATCTATATATATATATATATATAGATATATATATATATATCTATATATATATATATATATAGATATATATAGATATATATATATATATATATATTCTAACAACTATCATTTTGTAGCAACAATCTAAGTAATATTTTTGTGTAAACAAAGATACCCCAAAGCACATCCAATATAGCACATCATTTTGTTTATTTACATATTTTCTTCACATAAGTATGAGTCATTTAGACAGGCCTAACATGCTTTGGCCAAAAGATGGAACAAAATCTGCATTGTGGCTTCTATATTTACTGGTATTTACAGTACTTGAGGTTACTTTCCCTGGTGCACTCCAGTTGGTACTACTAAGTATATAAATATAAAGTACCATAGTTTTGGGGGTTTTGAGTTTGCGAAGACTGCATATTTATAATATTTTATTGTAGTTTCCCTTTTTCACATACTTGTGAATATCATTATTCTCTTAGTTATTATTACATTTTAGTAAATCTCTGTTGAAGTACTTTAGTGACTGTAATGGTTGACATTTTCTAACATGAAACTCAGATTGGTCATTGTCATAAATATAAACCATTTTTGCAATTTTCTGACACTGAACTAATCATCATCATAAAATATTTACTTTTGTATTTTGAATTCACTGCTTCCTACTTATACTTTATTGAAAATGCCCTTAAGTGGCTGAAATTTCATAAATCAACAAAGCACAATTGTTGATCTGAAAGCATTGTTTTCAATGCAACCAACAACACAGTCTTTAAGACATAGTGATTGAGTATAGTTACACATTCCAAACTATTATAGTTCAAAAAACCTTATTAATGTTAGTGTTTCACAGAGCAAACAACTTAAACAATGTCACATGTTGTTTTATCTTGCCAATTTAAATGGTTTTAGTGGATGTTGTCCAGACTTTTCTATTTAATCTTTTTGTGATTTCCACTTTATTGTTATGTATGTACAATATTAGTATAGTATATTGACAATACTCAAACACACAAGAAAGGGCTGTGTGATTTGTAAATCAAAGCAAGTGTAATGTGTAGTTATTTCCTGTTGGGAATTAATATAGTAAAAAGTCTTCAGCATCTTTGTGATATGTAATGTCAATAAATTAATAATTTTAGACTCATCTTATAAAACCCCAATATTTAGTGGCATATTATTTTATCGATCCATACAATTTTTTGCAATTTTCTGACACTGAACTAATCACAATAAATATGTCCTTTTGTTTTGGGAATTCACTACTTCTCACTCATTCATATTCAGTGATATAGCATAATAATAATAATAATAATAATAATAATAATAATAATAAAATCAAACTTTAACACATTGTTGAGTTTTAAGATGTTCTATCTATAGTACATCTTGGTTCCTCCTACTGTAAGAAATCTGGGAACAATGCACTTTAATAAACATGGAATCTCCTTTCTATATGGTACAACATGAAAGTGCTGCACTGTTTAAGTTTTTTATTAGCAATGAAATGCCTAAATAACTGTCCCTTTGCTTTGTTCTTTATTTACACACATCTATATCTTCCTATTCACGTACAATTTATATCTATAAATATATCTATTTGCTTTGAATATGATCAGGTTTTTGGTCTGCCGTTTTTGTGGTGCAAAGGGCAGATATTGGCAATGTTACTAATGAAGAAGCAACAATTTTTTTTCCAGAGCATGAAAGTGAATGAAGTAGTGGGAGTGAAATGTCACACCTTGACTACTTGCTTTGGTGAAAGGATATATTGCGTTCAGTTTATTGTTATCGAGAAAGGGGTTATTGGACCAGGCTTAGGAGGAAATCTGAGAAGCTCAAGTGTAGGATATCAATATTTATATAAAGTACCATAAGTAAAAGAGTTTATAATGTATTAACTTTGTAACTTAAAAAAAACCCACGAATGACGTATTTTTCTAACAAATATTAGATTTATTGTGTCTTGCGCACTTAGATTTTTCCACTCCATTCAGTCATTTTGTATGCAAATGCTCATTTATCGACTGTACAAAAAGACTGTAAAACTTTCCAGCAGAAAATACTATAAATACTACTACACACCATGTATTTGTTTCCTTTTTACAAGTCACTAATTTAACCACATCACTTAAGCCACTATTGGCAACCCACTTGAATAAGATGGGTTCTCATTGTGACCTAAATGCCCCTTCCATATGAACTGCAATATGACTGCATTGATTTACACCCTACTCCAGCCAAGCATAAAGTGATAGGGAGTGTTGGTTATTAATCTCTGTGACTTTAAACAGGTTGTGTGCCTGACTAAAGGACGTAGGTGCTCAGAAGGTTACCTGATACCTCAACAGGACCGTGTTTCATCCCAGGGTTGATGGATTTGCACTGGCTCTTGATGAGGAGTATACTGACAGGACAGGGCACCAGGAACTTTTAACTGGTTTATTAGTAAGCAACACAGGAATTAACAGGGCTGGGTTTCAGCATACAGAAATGATACTAATTAGTCTCTCTCACTTGTGAATCACATAGTGTCTCATCTCTCTCATAGAGCCTCTTGCCTTGCCAAGTAGCAGCTCCAGACATTGTCACTGGCAGTCCATACCAGGTCCCTTCTAGCCCTGCAGTTGGAACTACTCCCTACAGTAGTGTAGTTACTTCTCAACACCTTTTCTAGGGAGCCCTTAATGCTGGGATACAGTCATATGCTGAAAATAAAAGTGATTTCCTGCTTTACAGGCTAGGAGAGCCTGGAGACCTCCCTGGAGTCCTCCTAGATCTTATAGGCTCTTCCTGATTTTAATTTGGGGTCTACCTCCTAAATGAGTAACCCACCATACTGCTGCGGCCGAGTTTATTCGAGCATTTGCCCGTTCTCGGCCGCAGCAGTAACCTGGCGCGCGCCGGAGGGTGCCGGGCGCGTGCCGAAGCAGCGGAAGAGCGCCCTTCGATCGGGGCGCTCTCCCTCCCGCTGCCGGGTCCGCCGGGTCCCCCGGAACCCCCTGCCGCCGTCCCCCACATCGCGGGACGCGCGTGCAGGGGGCGCTGGCACCCGATGACGCGTGACTGCACATCGGTGACGCGCGGCACGCCGAGGGAGTGGGGCTAGCAAGCCGGGGCATCCCCCGGCTTGCGGAACTAGCCCTGCTCGAATAAATCGTGTCGGTAGTGTATATACCATGGGGCATGGTCAACGGCCTGCCCCAGTATCTGGGCAGACTAACTGTTGCAGAAGAGTCACATCAGTGAACTTCTGGCAATCTCTAGAACAAAACTTGACTAACACTGCCCTTCTAAAAGGCAACATATAGTAACTATAATGTGACTAACTCACATGTCAGGGCCTGGTGAGGACTTAACCTTTGCACTGGCAGCAGCTACCAGGACTGATATATAGGGTAAATGGAAATTCTTAGCAGGGTGCTACAAACATAAAAGAAAAATACTTATGTAGTGGGCCATTTCTGTAGGTGTTGACTAGAGATGTACAGTACTAACTTTTCACTGGAGTTCGCAAACATAGTACAATTTGCAGGGTTTTTTTTTAATGTGCTTCCATAATAATTTGCAAAGAAAAATGAATCATTAGACCTTACTTTTTTTTAAAACAAATATAAATGTAAATTTGATGAGAAAATATAGAGAAAACAAAATATTTTTTAATATACATAGGAGAAATGTCGACTTTTTCAATACTTTTGGAAAATAAATTGAACGTTTTTTTTACCCCCAAAAAACACAAACATTTTATGAAATTGCATATTAAAAGAAAAATGCTGAAAGATTTAAATAAGATCTCTCATCTCTGGTGTTGACTTGGTCAAGGCATTGGCCACTAGACTACAAAGTTATTGAGCAGGGAGGTAAGTGCAGTAGAATTTTAAAGGCACAATCCAAGAGGCCTTATTTTCCCACCTTTTCTTTACAAAAGATTTATTCAGGGCGTCTCTGGAGCTGAACCCCATTAGTTACAGCTCCAGTGACACCCTTTTTTATGAGATACTTACCTCCGATGGGCGTGCCGGTATCTCGGCAAAGTTTAAAGCTCCTGCATAACGTGCGTCAATAGGAAACTGCACCAGATGATGTCACAACTTCCTATTGGCCCGCAGGACGCGGGAACTTTGAAAATCTACCATAACATGAACACAGCTAGCGAGTAGCAGCTCCTGCACTCCTCTATGAAGGTAAGTATTTCACGAAGCAAGGCATCCCTGGAGCTGAAATTAATGGGGTTCCTCTCCAGAGGACCCCGCCTTCAATCCAAAGTAAAAAAAATTAAGAAAATAAAAAATAGGCCGCTTGGATTGTCGCTATAAAGAGAGGAAAATAGGATCTTTTATAAACAAAATTAAGTTATTTATTCTTTAATTATCCCCAGCTAAAACAAGAGCAATACTTTTTCAGTAAAACAACCTCAGAAAAACAAAACTGATTGTTCCATAATGGGCTTGCAAGCACTGTTAGAAGTAGGGGAGATAGTGTAGTTTTATGTTTGTATTAATCCATTTTTATCCCTTTGTGGTTAGCTAGTCATGGAAACCATGGAAACATATACCACTGGAGATATTACTAAAATGAAAGTATCCTCCTGTCTCCTCAATTCAGACATGGATTTAAAATTCAATATGCAATCCGAGTTCGGATTCAACTTGTAATTAGAGTTCAGATTTTATTCAATAACGGTTTTGAATCCATCTGTTTGCCTTTTGTAGTACCCAATCTGCAGATGGATTTTGGTGGGGAGGACTGATTTGGCCTAAACAATCCACAGAATTCTGAGGAACGGATTTGGACTGGTTCATCCATCTCTAGTAACCATGTAATATATCTCAGTAAACAAATATTAACCACACACAAGTAAGCACCACAGGTCCCCTGACCACCACACTAGAGGGTTCTGATATTGAGTGGCAGGTGTACTAGCCAAGGTGTCAAAGCTTGATGAGACATGTCTAATGAGTATGCTTGGTACCCTAAAAGTCTTCTGATATCCTGGATCCCTGTCATGCTAGCCCTCTGGCTACTTGCCTTTGATTGTATTAAGGGACACAGCTTTACTGAATGTGTGCCTGGAATTTTCCCCTGGATCTATTTCAAATGATCAGATATTCTTACTCCACTTACCCCCCAGCTACCACAGACTACAGGGAAAGGACAAATTCAATAGGTTAACCCCTTGTGGACCAAATAAGTGGTTAGCCTACCTGTATGACCTGGCTAAAATTATCTATATCTAATAAACATTATTACAATAACTCAACATTATAGTAATGAATATAGTTAAACATTATATATCCACATACAGTACGTACAACATTAATATAGCAATCAACATTAAACCTTAACATAAAAATTCATTGCTATAAAAATTTCTGGTAAACCACTGAATAACATTTTAGTTATTTCAACTGCAGATATAGTCAGTGCTTGAAACAGAAGTGATGGAAATGCGCTAAATGAAAAATGCATATAATAGGTGTAAAAGATATTGTAATAATCACAGTCAATAGGTGGTAGTTAATAACCCATGGTATACGGGCTGGTTTGGTTCTATAGAGGTGCTCTGATGCTACTGCTCCATAAAAGCCAAGTCGATGCCAACTAATTTGAGATGACATTCAGACTGTTCACTATGATGATGGGACCCCTGGGATACACCCACAGAAAGAATGGCAGAAGATGATAAGGTATTAGCAGACATGACACTGAAAGTACGATGGGAGAGGTAAGAGGAAATCCAGGATAGAGATCTGTTACGGACACCAAGAGTATGTAGAATGTGAAGGAGAAGACGGTGGTTCTAAGTATAAGCCTGTAGAGATGTCAAGATATATGAACAGAGTGTAATTACCTTTATCTTTGGCAGCATAGAGGTCATAAGTTATTTTGGTGAAGCCTGTTTCAGTTGAGTGAGCAGTGCGGAAGCCAGATTGTAGTGGATCTAGGAGAGAATAGGAGGTGACAAAATAGAGTAAGCAAGAGAATAAAAAAGCGTTCAAAGAATTTAGAGAAAAAAGCCAGGAAGGAGATAGGACAATAAGTAGAAAGACAGGTAGGGTCATGCTTGCTGTTTTGAGTAAGGTTTTAACTGTTGCATTCAGAAGACTTAGTGTAAAAGCAGAGCATGCGTGAATGGCAGTTTAGCAAGGATTTAGGGATTAGAAGGATGAGAACCGCATAGAAAAAAAAAGAGACATATAGATTAAGAGAGAATTGTTAGCTCATTTACTTCTTCCTTTCTCCTCCAATTAATTTTAATCTTTATAAGTTTACTAGTATTTTCTGTATTTAATATGGGTGTCTCCTTGCTTGTTAAACTTTCGATAATAGTAAAGGGAAAGGGAGGAGGATGGGGAAGTGGACTCTCACTACAGCTCAATTTAACAGTATAAATGCATGGTGACAAAGGTGCATAGTGGGAATGAGTAGACAATAGAAAATCAGGGAAGGAAACACCCTTTAACTTGCACTCAGTGTCTAAGTAGATATGATTATTAGAGTTAATACTTATTAGTATAAGTATTAACTCTAATAATCATATCATATCTACTTAGACACTGAGTGCAAGTTAAAGGGTGTTTCCTTCCCTGATTTTCTATTGTTAAACTTTCCCATGATCACACCAACATGATCCATAGCTATTTCCTTATTCCTATATTTTCTGTCTATGCCATTACATATTGCTTGTCCCATCTAGTTTAAAATCTCCTAGACCCTTTTTAATATCCCCTCCAGCAGTGAATATCTCTTTTCAGTGAGGTGCAAGAAAGACTCCATGTGCTCTAAAAAAAACCCAATCCTTCTTTCCTGCCCCTTTCTAAGCTTTATCTGCCCTCCTGGGGAAATACATGGCACTGGTAGAATGTATTTTTTAAATCACTAGTATTTTCTTTTTAAATACTACCATGGAGGCCTTTTCCTTAAATTGGTGACCTAGATCCCGAAAATTAGTTTTTAGGACCCTCCATCTTTTTTAACTTTGTAAATGGTGCCAACATGTACCAAGACTGCTGGGTCATTCCAAGCCCCTCCAAAAAATCTGTGTACCCGATCTGCAATATTGCGAACTCGAGTTCCAGGGAGACAACAGACTGGTGGTAATCACAGCACTCTTTACTCTCCTAATAATTGGGCCCCATACCACCACGACTGCCTAGGAGTGTGAGTATCATGAGTCTCTTCTGTGCTGGAAGGACTATTCCCCTGGCTGCTAGAGTAATCAGTCTGTCCCAGCATTATCAATCCTGCCCTTACTCCCCCAATACCATCACTCAATCTGGTAAATCTACTGGCACGAGTAAACTCATAACTGACTTGCCACTTCCCCTACTTTTCCTGATAACTATTATCTAGTGGCCTACTGTACCTCTTCCTGGCCCTGTGTCATAGATTGACCCTCCTCACTATTTGTCCCAGTCTGGGCCTGTTCAGTGAGCATTAAATTATTTTGAATAATGCCAATGCTCTTCAATGTTGAAATTTGCCTCTTCAGATCAACAATTTGAGACTCGAAAGAGAAGACTTGCTCACACTTCACACATAGTTATGATCACTGGAATGGCAACTCCAAGTGTGCTTTCTCTATCATACTCCCACTCCTTATGTTGCTTTTATACTTGCAATTGGAAAGCAATAATATGTAACACTGGAGTAACAAGTGAACTGCAAACAAGTTATCTAATCGAAATACCTTGTTTCAATCCTTTTTTTTTTTTTACTCCTGTTTATAAATTCACACTTTTCCCAATTGAACTTTAAATAAATTGCACCACAGTCTAACAGCTGGGGTGTTTTCATTTAAATTGCATAGAAGATGTGTGCCCATTTGCAGATTTGCAATGGTGGATTTCATTGTAAAAAAACAAATGATCAAAAATAAATAAATAATCCATGAACTCAGAGTCACCCCACTATTAATAGATACATGTATTTGAACATAAAATGTTGCTTCCAATACAGTTGTTTTTTCTCCTTGAATCCTTTTTTTTTTTTTAAATCCTGTCGTTTTTAAAGCTGATGTTATATTTCCACCACCTTATCCCACACACATATGCCACTGTACAATGTTTTAACCCACACACTTTAATTTTGACAACAGGCACATTAAACACAGCTTGAACACCCATGCTAAAGTTCCAAGGAAGTAAACAACACCCACATACACCTGATGGCTTTGAACAAGTCACAAACTTTTCAATTCCTTTGTACTGCGACATTTTCTTCTTGAAAAGCCTTGTTTATCCCGTAATCTTTCTCCTCCCATTGTTATGCTGTACCATTTTCACTCTAATTTATTGTGTACAGTTGTTGCTGTCACATACTGCTGATTGCATTGTAACACTATTTAAAGCAGGTACTTATCTGACAGCTTTGTAATTTATATGTTTCCATGGATCAATGAAAATAAATTATCTCCAAACTTAATTATATATCACAACTTTATGAATGATAGAAAATATTGACATTTACTGCCATATTGTCATTGTCAATGTAATGAATTGCTTTGGTGGGAACCAAACTATCAAAAATGCTTGATTTCTATATTTGTAAGTGTAAGGGGGTTGCAACAATGTTGTGTGCAGACAGGGTTTTTGTCAGTTGGAGCACACTAGTCAGTCAGAGACCGGAGCAGCCCAGGGAAGGAGGTTGGGTACAGGAGTCAGGGACTCCCTGTACTAGGCCAGTATCCCCAGCTCCCCAGTAAAGTGAGTGTTGCCAGGGACAGTCCTCAGGTTAGGGACCCTGTCACTTGCATTAGTGGGAGCTGGGGAACAGAAAGGAAGAAAGGCAGCGGCGGACTTAGTGTTAAGTTGCAGGGTGTTGCTGCATGCACTGATAGATATCAGTTAAGTGAGTTGGAGTCAGGGAGCTGTGAGGGAAGGAAGGGTGCGGGGAGCGAGTGCAGCTCCTGCACCCATATAGGTACCCACACCCCAGGTAGGCCCCAACTCCCCACTAGGTTAGTGGGTAAGTGCTGAGGGAGGCCCAAGATAGGGACGCTGCCCTTAGTGTTAGAGTGCTGCCTTGTCAGAGTCACGGCTGTTAGTGCTGTGAGGTCTGACAGGCAGGCACAGTGTTGTGTAGCACGTTGGCTGCCCACATCCAGTGGGTCACAGCTTGTTGCTGCAGGCGCTGGGATTAGTTTAGTACAGTCAGGGCTGGGAAGAGTTAGGGGAGTGGGGCAGGTCATTAACCCCTATATGCCCCTAGGAGTTTCCCCCGAAGCCACTACAGGTTGCTGTGCTGTAGGGAAGGCCTATAGTATAGCGCGTGTCACTTAGTGCTGTAGGGACAGGTCCTATGTTAGGGATCCTGTCACGGTAGGGTAGATTATACAGGGACACAGCGGACGCTGCGGTTCCTGCTACGAGGTTCGGATCCAAGTTGGGGTCCGCAGAGACTGTTTCCAGGTTCGGATCGCCCCTGGCGGTCCGCGTATAAAGGAGTCCGGTGTAGGATCAGACGGAACCATCACACGACGGATCCTTTGTGAAGCCAGTTGGAGATCCGAGCACGGGAGTGCTCGGCAGGTACTATCTAACACACAAGTGCACCAACGGGCCCTTAGTATAAATAGTGACTGCGCAGTCACCCATTGCCTCTCTCTGCAAGAGTGCGGGACATTGGGTGGGGTTCTTTGGACACTGGGTGGGATCACCTGGTGTTGGGGAAGCGTCCTGCTGGACGTCGCAGTAAGTGTCTCCTCGAGAGAGGGACACCTGTTCTGATATGTTATGGTATTGATGTGATGATGTGTTATATGCTGTTCCCAGTAAATGGTATTAGTTAATATATAAACCACTGTGTATGGTATTATTGATTGTCCTGCGAGGAACCACTACCCCTCTGGTGGGAGCCATCGCAGGTGGAGGCGCTGAATTGAGTAAGTGGTTACCCCTAGTATAAATGTCCCAGGTTCCCCGTGGCGGAAGCTCAGCCCTCCTGTGAGCCAACAGGTAATGCACCACACCTATGGTAACACCGTATGTTCCTTGCACCCACATCAGATCTGCGATTGGGGGGGGAATACCCGTTACATATCTTTTACTCATTTAAACTTTAAGCATCTTTTTGTGACAGCAGTGTCCTGTCAAATAGCAGACAAGACAACATGTTTTAGTAGAAATTATACCATTATCAACTACATTTTATTTATATGTTCATGTTTTTTAGGATCTCATAGATCAAAGTAACTAAATGCCATTGAAAATTTGTACTTTACATTTTTTTTTAAACATTACTGTCAGTAATGTAACAAATTTCAAATGCCCAACCACATAAATGTATTTCTTTGTTTCTTTCTTAATTAATCCAGTGCATTAAAATGTCAGTTAATCAAATGTTTTTTGTTTTTTTAAAGTAATCTATGTGGGTTCTGGTGCTTGTTTGCAGACCACTGGTTAATAACTACTTAGTTTTCTTACTGTTTTCCACGTTGATATTTATTATTACTGCTATTGTTTTTAACCTGTGAAAACCACAATAAATAATGTATCATTAATTATATTTCATACATGTTTAATTGACTGTCTGTAGGATAAAATCCATGTGAGACAGAACATGGCACCTAACCATTTTAGGTTGTTTCTATAATGTGAAGCACAACACATACTGTACTCATAATGCGTTTACTTGTTATACAGTAACATGTTGAAAATAAAGGAAGACACTTAACAAATCAAACACAAAATAAAATGTTTAATTGCATTCTTTTATATATATATTTTCTTTGATTAATCTGTTATTATTTGTGTGCCAGTTTGTAGCTGACATAATTTGTTAAATTATACCCAACTGTAAATGCTATTACATTATATTGTTACGCAACAAGTTAATTCTTTACAATAGCCCAGTGGTGCTCTGTTTTGTATTTACAGTATTTATGGAGTGTTTTCCACAAGGAAGAGGGAAGAAAATAATGGCTGGGCTACAGTAAAACTCTACTTTTACTTCTGGAAATGTAACCACACCAGAAAATAATGAGAAAACAAGGGGGTTTTGCTCTTTGAGACACTCGATGCTGTGCTATTTATACAATTATTTCTTTACACCAATATTTCCCCAGTTTTAGAACCAGGAGCCTTTTAAATATAAAAGCAAATGTAATTCTTGCCATCTGCCATAGATTATTGGTACAATAAGTGGCAATTTATAAAATCTACTGAATCAGCTCTTCTTTTGTCTTCCCTGTTCCTTTTTGGGGAGGATAATCTTAAGAGTAAAAATTAAATAACGTGATGGAAGAAGGAGAGACAAATTCTATAATCTATAATATTTATTGAAGGGTAATAGGATGACCCATCCATTCTGCTTATGGGTTTATAGATTGACGAACCAAGTTGCATGTAGTTACGGTGTTGTATAATTCTGATTTTCATATTGAATCACTCTACCCCTTGGAACGCCAAGTTCATTCTTTAAAATTATGGAATTCTCCTTTCATAAGACATTTAGCTTGGAGATTTTGTACTATACAGTTTTCTCTATGCACGTGACAGCAGGGAAATGTGTCATTTACACAATAGAAGAAGAATTCTGTAAAACAGAGGTGAGACACAATAAGCAATCGCTCAAACCTAAAAGACATTAACCTGTCTGAAAAATCAGGGAGAGTTTTTAGGAATAGTGAAACCAGTCTCTGGATATACATGAAAAGATCACTTTCCAGACCATACCATGTGGTAGAGCAGGGGAGCACAAACTTTTTTCCCTGCGCCCCTCTGCTGGCAGTTCCCCTTTCTCCGCGCACCCCTCTTACTTTTTGCTTCGGCGGCGGCATCATGACGTCACATTTCCATGGTAACGTGACATCACATGACCTCGCGGCATCATTTGACGCCACATTGCCATGGTGACGCATGTAAGAAGCTGCCGGAGCCAAGGTAAGTGAGGCTTACAGAGGCTTTCACCGCTCCCCCGGCACTTAATTTAAGTGCCTTCGGGAAGCTCACGGGCCTCTGTAAACCCCGCACCCCCCGCAGACAGTCTCACGCTCCCCCTGGGGGGCATGCCCCCCAGTTTGCGCACCGTTGTGTTAGAGCACTGAAAGTCTCAAAAATGGAACTTAATGCTTAATTAAGTTCACGTTCCAAGTTATATTACATGTGTAGCTATTCACAAAGCTTCGATAACATGGCAAAATTCCTTGGAAATTACTTTTAAATGAGCTTTAGCTCTCTGGCTATAACAAGCCATGCGGTGGCTCAAAAAATGCCCAAACTCACATTTTTTGCCAGTAACAGCAATTCACAAAGCTCCGAGATGCACATCATGGATAAATACTCGCATTCTCTTCTCGCCAACTAAAGGGTGGTGAGATCAGAATCACGATTTGCATCGGACGGAAAGTATTTTATTTTTACTGCATAAGATTGAATCCAAGGGTCTCCGGTGCTAACCCGCATTAATTTCAGCTCCGGTGACCCCCGTATTCAATCCTAGGTAATAAAAATAAAATTACAGCCAGCTTCATTAACTTAGTGGCTAGCTGTTAAGGTAATGAAGGGGTTACATAGCAGGGACTGCTTTGTTGTTGGTCAAAGGGGTAGATGAAGCTTGTAGTTGCCCCAGAGTGGGTGTTTAGGTCTCCTGAGAGGGTTGCAGTAGGAGTAAACCCCTTCATTACTATAGCAGATACAACCACTAAGGTAATGAAGTGGTTAACCCCTCCCGCAATACCTACTGTATACACACCTCCATGGCAAATACCCCCTTCACCCACCCCCTCTACCAATAACACAACACAGGGATGTCTAAAAGTGCTATTAGCCAAAGATTACTAATAGCGATTTTGCCCATTCAAATAACTATTACAATGCAATACAATCAAATGCACTACTATTATATATACATTGCTATGAAACAAAACTTTAGCCATTTAATGCAGTGATTGTCACTTTGGTCATCATGCCCTCAATGGGTCACAGATAGTCACATTGGAAGCAATTATTTGTGAAGCACTGAGTACATTTTTGGCGCTACATAAATGAAGATATATATACATACATACATACATACACATACGATGGCAACCCAACACCCTCCCTCCCTTCCTCTAAATCTCCCCCCTCCTCAACACACACTATAATGGGCAACTTTCCCATTATCCAGATCTGGATAATAGCGCATTTGCCCATGAAAAATAAAATATTAGACAACAAAACAGCGCACAACGCTCATAGTGTAATACAATTTAGTAAAAAATAAATGAAAAAAAAGGGTAAATATTCTGCGTACATCAAATCAAATACAAGCGGGCATTTCATGTAACAAGACATGCGTTACCAACACAGGAAACTGGACCGGTCAAGGAGTAGGCAGCTTCTGATCATCCGATATGGAACTTCACGGGACAGCTCTTCACTTCAAGGTAGGTGGCCCCACACAACACGGCACAAGAATCCTCCTCAGTTCTCAAAAGCTTAAGAGAGTCCCAATCAGCATAAATAATCCTGTAGGGTAAGATGTCAGACCTCTTCTAGATTGTAGGCACAGTGCAGCTCCCCAGGAAACAGACACAAAGCAGCTTAACCAAGCGGCATCACTACCAGTGTGACCCGCCTCTAATATTATAGAGCACGCTGTCCCCACTTGCTGGATGCACTGATATGCTGAGATGCGATGGTGTCAACAGTACACAGAGCTCACGGGACATCAAAGGCTCATCTGGGGCACCCGGCAGATCTCGTCGGCTGGAGATGATGTCACCAGACAAGAGGCGTCGCTTCCCGGCAAGATGAAAAAGAGTCTGTGGTTTCGGCTGCACAGCCCAAATCGGCTATAATAAATCAATAAAGAATAGCAGGCAATAAAAAATCCTACGCGTTTCGTAGTACACATACTACTTCATCAGAGAATAATCATTGCAGGGTGTACGGGTAGTTTAAATACTGTACCTCTAACCATTATCAATGGTAACCTTCACTATTTGTGGTGTATATAGTACACACTACACCAGGGATCTGTGAGGACTCGGGGGTCACGGCAGTCGCAGCGTGACCTCGCCTCACCTCTTTCGGCTCCCGCTGCTGTGGGGCTCCATCCTCGCTGCTCCCGCCCGACCTCCATGGTTGGGGGGCTCTCCCGTCCTCTCTGTCGGGCTGCCGCTACTCCGTGTGCGGCTGGTGCTCGGGCAGCTACCATTGCCCCTGTGCGCGAATCCTCTCCCGTTATGGAGCGCGGGCCGACACAAGTTAATTTATTCACTGCTCTTGCAGTGAAGCCACGCCCCCCGCACACACGCTGGTTACCAGTTAACCCTAAACCTTACCACCTGGTGGCCTATTATGGGGACAAATCCTGGACAGCTCCGCTGGCTCCTCCAGGCCTGCCTCCGCTTCCCATTGGTCAGCCACAGTATATAGTACCTATCCTACATCTCTCACATTGCTCAACATAGTCTCTCTTGTGGATGTCTATTATGGCTCTCCCTATTGTCTTTGTTACTCAGGTTACGACTCGGCTTGGCGGACTTCTCTCTTTGGCTCTTGACCCCGGATTCCCCTGACGACGCAGCTTCTTTTGCCCCTGTACCCCTGTTTGGATCCCTACCTTCCAGACCTCTCCTATTCCTGACCTTGGCTAACGGCAACTACTACTACTCCACTCCTGGTACTGGCAAGTATTGCTACAGCTATTCCCACCTGGCCAGGCAACCCCAAAACACCACACTCCAGACACGCTCCTTCTGCTGTAGGGGTGTGCACATATGTCCCCACCTCAGTATAAGGGACGGGTCTGGTCTGTGGGCAGCACCGGCGTAACAGGATTCTTCAGGGTGTTTATAGATCTTCCGTGTGTGAACATTATATACTTTTAATTTTATCCTTAGCCACATTTATTAGCTAAGGTCCTACACTGTCTGTCTGTTTGAGGAAGCGACTTTAGTATTATAGGCACTGAACCCATGTTTTGGTAATATGCCCCAAACCATAGGGGACATCAGCATGTTTGTTACTCGTTGCATATATACTTATACGGACACACACACACACACACACACACACACACACACACACACACACACACACACACACACACACACACACACACACACACACACACACACACACACACACACACACACACACACATTAAGGTTATGGTGGCAAAAACCCTCCACAGTAAAGCATAAAGCAAATGGAAATATTGCTGTATGTTCATTTGCATGTCTTAGACAGGTCTGCAACCCTGTTTTTCATCATTATCTCCCAGCACACAGCACTTCCACTGCAGCAAGGGATTCTGGGAAATGACATGCAAATGAGCACACAGTGCCACTTTTTGTCTCAAGCTCATATTACACGAGCAACCCTTAAGCCAATGCATGCTGCTTTAAACATAGCTTTAATGTGTTTCTTTCTTTTACTGGAATGATCATTCACCCTTCCTCATCTAACTGCGGCACCAATTCTTTCCCCGTGATGCAATGATTCTTAACATCCTGATGTGCAGAAGTCCATGATCCTCAGTTGATTGCAGAGGAGTCTCTTTCTTCTTTCTTTTACTTCTTCTAATCTACCATCTTTTCTTGTTTCTTCTCTTCTTTATAATCCTAAAGGTCCAGGACAGGAGATACTTCTTGAGGTCAGATAAGACGTGACAGGCTTTTTTAAGACATGTGATGTCACATTTGACTGATAAATGGTGCACCCACCAATCCGATTGCTGGATATACTGTACCATGTGATAGCTTCCATTATTTTTAATGATAGAAGTCATCTTAAAGGGATGGAAGCCAGCCAATCAGGTAAGATATGCTTCCCTCCCTTTAAGATGATGTAACATCAGCATAAAAAATGGAAGCCATTTCATAGTTCATCAACCAATCAGATTGGTGGCCTTTCGTTTTTTAGATTGATGTGATGGCACGTTTATAGCAATACGTTTTTAGAGATCCAACATTTTGGATCTCTAAAGGAGCCTTGCTCAAGACAGCCATAAACAAGGCTTCCATCTATTATATATAGACCCCCTGATGAAGTCGCAACGTTATGGACGAAACGCGTAGGGCGTTTTTGCACTTATCTGTGGGACTTTTCCTAGCATTTGCCATGCATTGGCTCAGGGGAACCAGGGAGCTGAGGAACTACATTGCTGTACTCGGGTTCTGGAGGAAGATCTGTGTGTGCTCATGGCATGACCAGAAGCGGATGCACATCACCGGCCGTACTAGGAAGTACTGATTTAAGTCTATACCTGACACCCAAGGAATTGTCCTATGTGTATCAAATGCACTTCCAATTCATAACCCTATCGCTGCTGTAATCTTCCTTATCTCTAGAGAGTTTGATCTTTTTCATTTCTACACATTCTTTTCATAGGATTCAACTCTAATGTTGGTCTGTAATTCAAGTCTAATGAACTAAGGGTCTGTGGACTGGACCCAGAGCTCATTCTGAATTTTCTCAATTTTGGTTTCAATTAATTTGAGTTTGTCCTCTCTGTAAAGAACGAGTAGCTTCATCAATGACCGAGAGCAATTGTCTAGTGTCTCATTCCAGTTTGTGATAAATTTGTTTTTTAGGATTCTTTTTGTCAATATACAGTAGTGTAGGAGAAATACCTTGTCCCACCAGTGGCACATTTCATCCTTAAGAAATTTCTCTAGTTTAAAAAGTTATTTTTCATTTCAGAATCAGCTAATGATCCAGCAGAGTCAATATTAGATATAAATTCCTTGCGCCTGCTAAACCATTCTGAAGTTGACTTCATCATGGTGACAACTATAAAATATAATATATCATATATTAACATACAGGTAGCAGCTACATGGCAATAGGCTAAATGAGCAAAAGGAAGAGATAGTAGCGCTAAACAGGTGTGCTGATTAAACATATAGTGAAGTGAACTGGTGGCCAAATAAATAATGCCCCTGACGAAGTAACTTCCGTCATGAAACGCGTACGGCGGTTCTATTTGTGCTTGAGGACTTGGACTCTACTAGCTCATTCCCCCATAGAGCTGTGATCAGCTAGGACTTCCTTCATTTGAATGCCAAGAGCTCTATCGCCTTCCAGAACCTTTTGGTGCCTTTGCGCTGTTTAGTGACGTCATCTGTTCATCGTGTGAGCAGCGGGTCTGTGAGCGCGCCGGCGGTGCTTGTCTGAGTAGCACGGAGCTCCGGAGGACTTGTGTGGTGTCCCCCACAGAGGTTTATACACCTGGGGAGGAAGGAGAGCTGTCCTATGGGCTCATTATTTCAGCTTTGCTTCAAGATCTTTCTCAGGACTGTTTGATATCCATGATTGGATTCTTCATTTGGTCAGAATCTATTCACTGAGTTATTTTATTGTAGGCGCCGGCTATTTGTTTTTTATGTTCAATGAATGCTGACATACAAAGGTGAATAAATCAATTCGTACAGTATAAGCAAATATATTGACAAAAACAGTGTTTCAAACCAGTTCCAGTGAATGTAAAGTGATGTGAGCAGGAAGTACAAACACAGTAGTTCTTTATGGAGAAGACTGCAGCTTCAAAAAGTGATATAGCCTGATCACAGAAATACCTAAAGAAAAAAAAAGCTCCATAGCGTAACTCTGAAGGAAAATGTAATAAGGATTAAAAGAGACAGTCACGAGAAGGACAGCAAATACCATGCAGATCAAGTGCTAAGGGTACCAAGTCCAGAACCTCCCTAGGAGAGCTTCCAGGAAAGAATACTAAATGTATCTTTTGACACTCATTATTGTCTAAAGAGAAGATGTCCTTATACTTTATGTGGAGCAAGAAATAAAGTTCTCTTTGTACCCAAAATGATCCTGGCACCCTTCATTACAATCTTGTTGCATACACACCCAGCCAGCCTTGATGCCAACACCCTTAGAAGGTCATTAAAGACCCTGAGCACCACTATACAGTATATGACACCTCAAGTGACACTCTTTTTGTGCTGGTTAAAGAGGGGTTACAAACTTTATACAGAATTTTTGAATATTGATTTAATTTAATGTTTGTGAAAACAAAGGAAATTGTGTATAACTACTCTGAGTAAAAAAATGGCATAGAATTGCAACCTTTAATTTGCCCAAATAACCTTTCTAAATGTATTTATAAGTGGAGAGCTGAGAAGCAATTGTTTGTGTATTTTTTTTAAATTTCCCCTATTCTCAAAACAATTACTGCATAAAATAAAGTTTCTTTCTTTACAATTTGCAGACACCTTGCACAAATATAAATATTAACATTCAATTAGTGATTATCTGCTTTTGTGAACATTGGCACATATTTAAATAATAGATAATCTAAAAGTAATGCATTTGTTTTATTTCATGCAAAAATATTTTCAAATTATTATCAAATATTATTTACATAAGTACACACGGAAAATACCAATTGCGAAATACATATTTAGTTACTTTCTCTAAGGTTAGTTCACACTTTCTTCAGACCCAGGTGGTTTTTAGTTAAAGTCAAAGTACATAGCCCATTGAAAATGTACTGTAGCTTTGCTTCTTCAGAATAGTTTTACAGACTGGGACAATAACTTTACAATGTACCAAGGTCCCTGGAGGTACAGAAATCCTTGTCATGATCAGAACTAAAGTAGAAAAGTAAAAGTATAAATAAGGTGTTTGTGTCATGGGGCAAGATTACCAGATAGAAGATAAGGCTAAGGCCCCGGTCTCTCCGCTGTAACGCGCGCCTGAGCTTTTGGCGGCGCGTTCAGCCGATTCCCCGGTCTGCAGCTCACTGCAGGAGGAGAGACCGGGGGGGGGGGCGTGGCAGAGGAGTGACGGGGGCTCGGCCATGACGTCACCCGGCAGGTTCGCCCTCATTGGCTGAACCGCCGGGGGGCGTGCCTAATCGCTCGACGCGAGTCCTGCTCTCAATTCTATTGAGAGCAGGAATAGCTCTCGCGCGAGCACTGCGGCCCACCCTCGCAGCGGGCCCGGCGCCATTGCGGGGAGGGCTCTCGTCTGGACGCTGTAGTAGGCAGCGGGGGCAAGGCCTTAATGTTGATTGTGTGTACTACTGCAGCTTTGAGGGGGAGAGAATTTTAAAGAGGGTTGTGTTGCTTCCTCCAACACAACAACAAAATATTCAGTATAGGCAAAGATTATGCTATCATCAAATATGGAATGCTGTAGATGGATTCATGAGCATACTTCAGGTAGAATATTCTCTGAGAAACACTTAAACAGGGGTTGCCAACTCCAGTCCTCAAGAGCTAACAATAGGTCAGGATTTCAGGCTAACCCTAATTCAACACAGATGGCTCAATCAGTGGCTCATTTATATTTCATTTGACAGGGTAAAAAGCAAGATAATTTGCAATCAGTGATAGTACACTGTATATTGAATAGGGAAGATAGCCTGAGACATCCTCCTTTCAGTTTCTTCCATGATTTACCTCCTGTCTAATTCACATCTAAAATCTTTGTGCTGTAAAGTCACAATATGAGATGTATGCAAGAAAACGATCAGCTTTATTATACTTGTCACAATTCTGGATCGGGGAGTGGGTAAGTTGGGGCCTGGACCGCTGGTATCCTTGTTGTGGGTTACCTCTTGGATCGCAAGGGTGACTTATTCCCAGCCTCTGGTCGATCAGCACTGCTCCTGGCTCCTGGCTCCCATTTTACAGGGGTGCAGGAGTTTCTGAACCACTGATTATGGGTTCCCTTCAGTTGTCGCCTTGACCCTGCTGAATATTCACCTGTGGGTTGCCTCTCTCCTAGGGGCAACATGACTCTTCTTGATTACCCTGAGGAAAAGAAGGGATCCAGCACTCCACGGATTTCTGAATAAGAAAGATTTATTGTGCCACACAACGTTTCGACCTTATGGTCTTTATCAAGTGACTAAGCATACATAAGTCAGGAAGGGCTGGCCAATCTATCTCTTGGACTTACAAATAAAGCTGAGATCAAAACTTTTAATGAGGTGGAGATAAGCAATATTTTGTTTAAAACTACTCCGGAGGAGGCGTTTGGTCCAGACAGACCAGCCGATTATATCCAAGATTTAGAAAGATTGAAAAAGAAGGAAATTGAATTTTTCTCACATGGAGCCACCTTAAGTGAATACTACAAACAAAGACTTATTCCCAGAGGGTTTAGGATCCAAAACTGTCCAACCATTGGCATAGATAATCAATTTTTTTGTGAGAACTGGTGCAAGATATTGAATAGAGCATCCCTGGACTTGATGGTATTAGTTATAGAAGAGGCAGGAAAACAAGTATCCAATACCAGACATGAGATTCTTAAATTAGAGGTTACAATAGAGCACACACACCAGAGTGATGTAACCCTCAAATTATTGGATGACCTTAAAACTAAACTTAAGAAGTTCAAGGATGATTTAGTCCACTTTAAAAAGCAGAAGTTTAATAAAGTAGTAGGAGACTACAAAGAAAATAGTGTGTACATATGGACTAAACAAGATAAATGCACCAGATTCATAAACAAAGGAAAGGCCAAAAAGGTTCAAAAAAGAGGAGAAGATTTTTCCAGTGACCAAGAGGCCAGTTCATCTGCTGATGAAATAAGGGGACAGACACCAGCACCCTCCACCTCTTCATCTTCATCTTTTTTAGGAGGAGGAAGAGGGACGGGAACAAAGGCGAAAGAAAAAAGACAAGGAGGGGGAGACACAAACCCACGGACACCACCCATTTTGAGACCCCGGCAATAAGCAGAGTGCATAGCCTTGTTATTAATCTCTCTGATTACTCACTGTCCGATGTAGAACTTGAAGTTCTATCGAGAGGGCCCTCATTTTTACCCACCACTATAGCCAATAGATTTGACTTAGAGGTGGAACTCTTTAAAATGGAAAGAAAACTAAATTTGAAATCTTTTTTCCTTAACAGGACGCCGGCCATACAACAGCAGCAGCCACCGGTAGCCGCACAAGGTTTGACAAAAGAAACGGTATGTAAGCGTAAATCTAATTTTGTACCTCCTGTTAAGAACTCAGCAGTACAAGCCTATATGAACTTGGTAAAATATGATGTAAATGCATATTTTAAAAAAAGCACCATACACATTACAACCTTAGTATTAGTCAAAAAAAGTGTTTAAAACAACTGGCAGATAATCCAAACATTATTTTAAAGAGAGCTGACAAGGGAGGGGCACTAGTTCTACAAAACTATACACAATATAGGACAGAAGCCAACAGACAATTAGCAGATACTAACTGCTACACTAAATTAACACATGACCCCACGTTCTCATATCAAGAGGAAATAAAACAAATTTTGGAACTGGGCCTAGGTAACACATGGCTTACAGAAAAAGAGATTGAATTTTTAACAATGGATCACCCACGCCGTCCAGTCTTATATCTTTTACCAAAGATACACAAGAGTCTCCATAATCCCCCAGGTAGACCGATAATATCAGCTACAAATTCAATAAACCAACCATTGTCGATGTTTGTAGATACATTCCTACAGCCAATAGTAGTAAAGGGAAGATCTTATATCAGAGACACATTTGATTTTCTGAATAAAATAAAATCTACAGAATTAAATGATAGAGACATAATTTTGGTGACCATGGACGTCACGAGTCTCTATACCATCATCCCTCACACTGAAGGCTTAAATGTGGTCAGAGAAAAATTAGAAACATATCACAAAATAGGTCCACAAACTGACTACATCATGCTCCTACTACATTTTATCTTACATAAGAATTATTTAAAATTTGAGACAAACTTCTACTTGCAAACAACAGGTACCGCCATGGGTAGCAATGTAGCACCGTCATATGCGAATTTATATATGACAAACTTTGAGGAACAATACATCTATAACACACAATTTTTTAACAAGATGCTCTTCTATTGTCGCTACATAGACGACCTCTTCTTTATCTGGGGGGAACTGAGAATGAGCTTATTGAATTTTTTACATACATAGCAGAGCTACCAACGCCTGTAAAGTTTACAAAAAATTGGAGTAAGTCAGAGATAGCTTACTTAGATGTTTTGGTCACATACTAAGAACACGAACTACATACAGATCTATTCAGAAAACCTACGGATAGAAATTCCACACTACATGGGTCAAGCTTTCACCCAGACCCATTGAAAAGAATGTTACCTTATTCACAAAAAATAAGGGCGGGAAAGATAGTTGACAGACCCTCACATTTGGTCAGAACCTTGGATGAGATAAAAACAAGGTTTACTGAAAGAGGACATAAGGCATCGGTAGTGGAGAAATCATTAGAAAAAGAACCACTAGATAACATAAGATCATCAGAAAATGAAGAAGAAAAAATGACCTTTGTCAGCAAATATACAACCGCAAGTAGATTTGTAAAACAAACAATACTAAGACACTGGAAAATCTTACAAGCAGATCTGATATTAGGTCAAATATGTAAAGAAATACCTAGATTTGCCTACCAGAGAGGAGAAAATATCAAGGATATTCTTATTAAAGCAGACCGACAAGAACACTATATAGGAACACACTTTCTCAGTGACCCTAAACCAGGCTGTTTTAAGTGTTTTAATTGTTCAGTATGTAATAGCCTGATGACATGTGATTCATTTTGTCACCCAAGAAGTGATGCAAAATTTAAAATTAAGAAACGGATCACCTGCACCACCACACAGGTCATATATATTATCAAATGCCCTTGTGGACTTTTATATGTGGGTAAAACCAGTAGGAGTCTAAAAACAAGATTTATTGAACACAAAAGCAGAATTAACAATAAATCTGAGAATACTGTTTTTATTGATCATTGTGTAGGGTTCAAACACCCAGTTTCTTCCCTGCGTTTAATGGGGATTGAACACATAAAAAGAAAGGCCACGGGCATGGATATAAATACATCTTTATTACAGCGTGAATCATACAGGACTTACACATTAGATACAGTATATCCAAAAGGGCTCAATGACTATATATCATATAACTGCTTTCTTACAGTAATAGGAGATAGAATGTTTCTTAGGTGGCATGGCTGCTGTTGGTGGAAAGCCTAAAAGTGAGTAAGTTACAGAACAGATTGGCAGGCACTTCATAAGTTTTTTATTAAATGTTGTTTTAAAACTTACATCTTTGTGGCACTTTTAAACACTAAAAGTTACCACCCCTGATCATATACAATGATTTTTTCCATAAAGAATAAGTACAGACATTTAACTGATACTCATGGAAATATGCTCACTATACAGGTTTTTACTATGAAAAAGATTGCAGCAACAGAACCAGGACGACAGATGTACTAAGCAGAATCTTTTAAAACTGCAGCGCAGCACAAAGAAAGAAGAAAGAACATGTGGATGAAGAATCACTACCTACAGGATGAGGAAAAGAGGATAACCAATCAGACTGAGGTGATTGACGTCAGACCTGACCAATGGAGAGAGGAGACGATGCTGGAACGCAAGTGATGACGTCACTGGAACGCAAAAACCGGAAGAGGAAGAGAAAACCGGAAGTAGACATTCACGAACTGTTTGAGCATTGTATGGACACTGTATGAACAAAGGACTGATCAGGGGAGGCGAATTGGGGTCAGCTGGGGGTAATGTTCACTTGTTTTTTCACTTGTTCACTTGTTATTCACCTGTATATGGGTAATGGTCATGGATATATATATACTGGGTAGATCCTGACTTATGTATGCCTAGTCACTTGATAAAGACCATAAGGTCGAAACGTTGTGTGGCACAATAAATCTTTCTTATTCAGAAATCCGTGGAGCGCTGGATCCCTTCTTTTCCTCAGTGTACTTTGGAGTTTATGGCAGGTACTTCCTTGAACCGGCAGGTACTTCCTTGAACCAGCAGCACCGGTAAATTGTATGCATCTTTTCTTTTTTGTGGAGTGCAGCCTTAACCCCTCTTACAGTGTCTTCTTGATTACCAGCAGCTCTGGCACTGAAGCTATCGCAATGGCAGCCATGGAGGGGCTGTATGCTTTGCATAAGTGGGTAATAAACAAACCTTGACTGGGTTGGATTCTACTGCACCATGCTCATAGCACTCCGAACCTGATTTCAGCTGGGAAAGACTCAGCTACCCAGGTGCTACCAGCACCTTCAATTGCCACCCAGTGTTGTGTCCCCGCCTCGGTGTCACTCTCATCCTGCATCGCTAATTCTGTCGGGACCAGAACCTCTAGCTTGGGACCGCCACAAGATTGAGCCACCCCACTCTGAATTTGTCAGCATCCACTCTCCAGGTGCCGATCACATACATGACCACAGACCTTGTTACAGTTAGAGCTGCTGCTGGGGGACCGCTATCCCACTTGATTTCCGTCTTCAGGGATTGTGCTACTGTACTAGCTTGCATGTTATTTACTGACTCCCAGATCCTGCTTGGATCTTGAATTCTTGTTTCTTTATTGTATTTTTATTTTTTTGCTTGCCCATTGACTGCTAAGGTATTTACCCGTGTCCCTTTAGGGTATAGCTAAATACAGTGAAAGACAATGTATTGTTTGGCAAATGGTTGTTTTTAATAATTTTGTTATGTTTTGTATTTTTGTTTATTGTTTTGAGTTCATTGTTATGTATATGTAGGGCATGTTTTTATTAAATGTTTGGATTGTTTAGGCGTTTGATTTATTTTATTGATGTGTTGTTTAGGCTTTTTATTTATTTTATTAATCTGCTGTTTAGGCTTTTTATTTATTTTATTCTTCTGGTGTTTAGGCTTTCTAGGGAGTCTCCGGAGCAGAACCGTGTTGATTTCAGGTCTGTGACATTCTGCTTCCCGAGATACAGACCCTGTTTTGGGGTGCTTGTATCCTCATGCAATGTTTAAATATCCCACGTCATGTGACCAGGACATTTAAATGAATAGGAGATACAAGCACCCCATACCTATATTAGGCCTGTATCTTGGGAAGCAGGGGGACCCCAAACCTGAAATTAATGTGGTTCTGCTCCAGAGACCCCCTACTATCGCACAATAGTATTACAATTTTAATAAAAACACTGCGATCACCTGTGAGAGCTATGAAGGGAGAGGCGGGTCTCCCTGTGTAGCTCAGATTGCGATAAAATCACAGGTGGGGAACATGGAAAAAAATCTCAGATGACGTTGCTGCTACCCTGTACGGTTTTGCCATTTTCCTATCGCATGGTTTGAGAGGGGTTCAGATTCTTTCTGAATACCGTGATAACTCAAATGACAAACCGTTCGGCAGGAACATCCCAAACCTTAGGAACAGGAACATCCCAGACCGAGATAGCAGCAAACTAATCAAAGCTACTAGAATAGACCCCATAGTATTTATCACAGATCAGATGCCAAACTTGTGTGGAAAAGAAACCCACCAGATTTATCTGTGAAAGGCAATTGTTTTATGCTTTTGCACCATTTCTGAACCAGTTTTGCAACTAGGGAAACTATGATTTTTGCCCCCTTTGCATTATAATTTATTACATATAAAAATACATTTCATGCAAGTTCCAGTTTGTTTTAGAGGCTATATTTGGAAACATAATAGCCTTGTGTAGAAATCTTTTTGAAAAATGGGGAATTGTTGTAAATATAGAACTTATAAAAAGTGTAATTGATCAAGATGTATATTTTATTTAAACAAGGTTTACATTTCAAAATTTGATGGACAACAATTTTTGGAATTTACATATCAAAGTAGAATTTGCATTGGGGTTGGAACTTAAAATGTACAATGTAACTCACACACTTTAAAAATTCCAGAGAGCAATAAAAGCTGACAGTTTTCATAAATACAATTTGAAGCTAATTTCCAAATATTTGGCTACACACCTTTTTTTAGCCTTAGCTTTATTAGTTACAATACCTTTTCCTAATAAGTGTATAACTACAGCCCAGTCCCTTATTACCAATTTTATTTGGGACCACCCAGTTATCACTAGAATTATATATTAACTCTTTAAGTGCCAGCGGCCTTGCAGCACCCGAGTGCCATGGCACCTCAGGCATTTCGTGGTTGTGTTACCATGGTGGCCCATAACCCACAAATGGAAGAATAGGAATCCTCCTCTTCTGTTTCCTTTCACTTCATATCATGTCCTGCACTCCATGGGGACACATTACACAATCTACATTAAAAAAGAACACTCTGCAGACATGAGATAGTCATTAAATACAGACATGTGATAGTCATTAAATCATGAGGCTCCTGCAATGCCAAACTCCATAACGTACTGACTGTGTTTTGGGGCACCCAATGAGTTATTAAACATGGGTGAGTTTGGGGTGAGCACTAAATCTGAGCCTCCATGAACTTTTGCAATGTTAAATGATTTTAACTGTCTCAGCCCGGGTCACGGTAGACCAAGCTTATTAATACTTTAATTACCGGGATCATTGATTGAGAAAAGCAGAGAGATAAAATAAATTGTATTTATTCACATAAGGAATGTACACAACTATGTCACACAAATTACAGGAAAAAGACACACTTACTTTGGAAACTGGGATAACACAACTATTCTTTCTTAGTTGCAAACACACAGCAAAATAATCCAGGCTACTTTTCATTCCTGTGACCTCTTGCTGTTGGATTCTGGTCACTTATCCTCTGAGAAATTTAGATGATTTACTCAGAGCTGAAACTCCTCAAATGGGAATGAATCTCAGGTGAATCACACAAGATGGAACTGATAAATCTCTTTACATGATAGAAATGATGGAACTTCTAGATGGATCTTAGATGGAACTTAGATGGAACTAACTGTCTGACTGACTGCACCAACTTTTAAAAACTCCAAATGTCATATTTCCATAATGTACAGCCAATCTCTGATATGGGAACCAATTTCTCCACCTATCGTCAGGTTCTTCCAGTCCTGCAACAACTGGCACAGTATCGCAACTGAGCATGTGCAACAAAAATGTCATCTTCCCCCACCTGTCACCTGGCTTCAGAGAAGTGAGAGAACATGTGCCCGAATCACCATTTTGCCCACTCACTATTCGAACCCCCCCCCACTGGCTCAAATGCCACTAAGTCTGGCCTTGGCCACATGGCTTCTTTGATCTGAGGATACAGGCCTCAATTAGCATGGAAGGGCTAACAAATGATTCACACCTCTAGGAACTCTGAGGCTTTCAAGTCCTGGCTGTCTCTGAGACACATAGGCACCGAGCTTGGTAGTCATGACTTTGAAATCCCAGTTTATTCACAGGGCATCAACATATATACACATTAAACTATACCTATGTAATATAATATATTGCAGTCTGTCTTATGTGTGGTAAAATATACACAATCTGCTGCTACAATATGTTACAGTTTTTTGATGCATGAAATAGAGTGTAAACTAAATGGTTCCCCTTTCACTCGCCTTCATCTCTTACACACAGCAACTGAATCTTTAAACATATTTCTTTACCCACCAATAAACTCTCATCTTTTATCACCTAGCTGGCGTTATTCCCTGAACCCCTAAACTAGGTTCAGTATACCTTGGCATGTATGTGTACCTCTGCTATACTGGGGAGCCCCTGCAATACTAGGGACTCTATGTATACCTTCAGATAACTTTTAACCCCTTAATACCCATTTACCTTGTCTGGAAGATGCTACAGCAGGGACTCTGGCGGTGAGTCATAAGAATTTTTCCAGGGTTTGAAGTTGACGGAGTAATGCATTTAGCTGTATCTGAAGATATCACTCAATCTCTGGATTTAACTTTTGCTGTATCCCCTAACTCCGGAACCCCATCTGGGTCCCAGAGCTGACACTCTAAGACCTAACACATGGGTCAGGGTTAACCAAGAGGGCTTGACCTTTATTATAAGCCTGGTAACCACTTTCCCGCCACAGCCCGTAATGCCTGAAACCTAGGCAAAAAGTATTTAGACTAAACCTTTATGCTCTTTCCTGATTCCCAGCTCTTCCTAACAAGAAGATTCTCTCCTCCATACAAATCTATAACCTTTCTTTTCCAGCAGAATAATTATTAAGCATCTACAACAGTTTGTACTATTAATTTTTAGATAATCAATGTGATAAGCTAGACTGTCCCCAAATTGAGTTTCTATATCATTCTCGCAGAAGACTGCAGTGCGCCTAGTGTGCCATCCACTGCACAGCGTCAGAAGGACAAACAAAACATCAACAGCATCAGTCACTGACTGCCATTGCATAATAAATTATAAATAATTTTGCAAAGCCAGTATAACCAACCCCACACTGAGGAGACCCATTAAGGTTGAAACAGCTGTCTGTGGGTGGGTTTACTGGCTATGCATTTTAACCTAGGCTGTGCTCAAAGCTGTGAAATGCAGCAAGCTTAAGCTTATAGGGGACCATGTTAAATGAATATTATGATAATAATAATAATAATATGTTGGTAATGCTTGCTAAATAGCTTGAATGCCTGGTGAATGACACCCGTTTTTTCAGTATGTAACGGAGGAATAAATATATTTTAGACCCTAGATTCAATGACAGAATGAAATACATTTTGCCCCATGGGGAAGAGACTGTGGCTCATTGTAAGATACTATAATTGGTTGTGTCCGGCACAGTTGAAAAAGGAGGACAGACAGAGAAATGATGAGACAAATTAAGGTTCTCAGAGGGAAGCATACATTTCAAACCGAAACCGGTGGACATATTAAATGCTTTCTTCCTCTCAGGCCTCAAGTCAAGTGGCTTTTGATAGTGGAAGTGGTAGTAGGCTCATGTAGTGGTGGTGGTGGCAGTAACAGCAGCTGACATCATGGCCCATCCCTATGGCAAATGCTCCATCACCATGGCATGGTTCGAACTAGTGCAGAAGCAGCAGACACCTCTAATAGTATTAGTGCTCTGGAACTGTTGGAGGCGTATATGGGTGATAGTTCATACTGTATCTGCTTCCTGAATCTGATCCTCTAGAATACTGGGCTGCTAAAACCAAAACATTGCCGGCTCTTGCAAAGATGGCAGTGAACTGGTTGAGTTGTTCTCCTGCAAGTATATTATACAGTATAAGATGTCTCATTTGACAGCAAGCAACATCTGGAAGAAGAAAAGAAAGAGAGAAAAACTACTCAATCAAGACTGCTCTTCTTTCAATGGAGGATCCATTGCTTCAGGTCAAGTTGAGGGTCCATGAACCTTCATCAAAGATAACATCGGATTAGAAGAAGGCCATCGGGTCTTGACACATTATGGATGGGGGAGGACTTTTGGAGTGGAAATAAGGGTGAGTGATGAGGTACTTGCCTCAGGAAGAATGGTAAGGCATCCCAGAAGGGGTGGCAGGAGCGATTAATCCCTTCATTAATCCCTTAATGGTTAGCCACTAAGCTAATGAATGGAGGTTGTTAATGTATTTTAATGTTAATTAACTTGTGGCTATCTAAATGCCCATTGAGTGAGTCTAGTTATCCACAGTCAAAATCAATAGTTTTAAGTAAAAAAATTATTTTTAATATTCTGTTTTTTTTTTAATTTTATACTGCATGCGTATTTTATTTTGGTTAATGCCCCAAACCACTACTAGCCACATTTGGCTAATAGGGATATTAGGCATTAGTCTAGAGGGGTGTATGATTGTTGGTGGGGTACATTTGTTAGGGGTGTGGGGGTGGAGGATCATTTCCCCAGTTAGGATGGTTAAGCTTTCTGGGTGGTGGGAGAGGTTAGCCCCTTGGTCATCTTAGAGGTTAGATAATTCTTTGTATAACAATGCTTTACTAGCAATTAATATGGGAAATAGGGTTAGGTTGTATATTTTTGAAGTGAAACTTCTTTAGCGGCACCTACCACATGAGCAAAATTATGTGGCAGTTAATGGGAACGTAAGTCAGTGGTGATGGAAGGGATGTTACTGCTGGCAGAAGAGGCCATCAGCAACATTCACTGCCACAAAATGTTGCCAGCTTCCAGCAGCATGAGGAACATGAACACACACACTGCCACACACACCCATGAGCCACTGAGCACCCCCCCGCTGAGTGAGCCACCGAGCACACCCTCTTCCCCCCTCCGCCGAATGAGCCGCCGAGCACGCGCGACCCCCCTGTGAGCCTCAGAGCACCCCCCATGAGCCGCCAAGTGCCTCCCTTTAGCCCCCCGTGAGGCACCGAGCACACGCTCTCCCCCCGCCACAGTGAGCTACCAAGAACCTCCTCCCCCCGTGAGCTACCGATTACACCCTCTCCCCCTCAGTGAGCCACGAAGTACATCCTCTCCCCCACCAGTGAGCCATCGAGTAGACCCTCTCCCATCCCCCAGTGAGCCGCCGAGTACACCCCCCTCCCCTTCTCCATGAGCCGCATCCGTGTCCCCGTACCTCAGCCCGAGGGCTGGCACCAGCAACAGGACACAGCTTTGCCGGGGGAGAGAGTGAGGGGGGAGCTGCTCTGGGGTGGGGGTGGGGAGTCAGGAGATTGGGTGGCAGGACCCTGAGAATAACACACACACAGAGACACACAGACTGACACATACAGACACACACACTGACTGACACACACACTGACTGACACACACACACACACTGACTGACACATACACACAAACACACTGACAGACACAAACACACTGACTGACACGCACACAAGCACACTGACTGACACACACACACACACACACACGCACACAGACACCCTGACACACACACACCCTGATACACACACACACAAATACTGACTTGCACACACTAACTGACACACACACTGACTGACTGGCTGACACACACACTGACTGACTGACACACTGACTGACAATAACACACACACACTGACACACACATGCACTGACTGACACACACACATGCACTGACGGTCACACACACACTGACTGACACTCACACAAGGAATTCAGTTACTATAAATAAAGTGCAAATTGCTAAACACGCATACTAAGTAAAACTTCTTTGTGTTTTGGCACTGAATTTGTGTTATGATTAATTAAAAACATCACCATTACAATTACAATTTCTGTGACAAAACAGTGACAAAAGACAAGGAAGTTTTACTTAAAATGCACGTGATCAGCACACATACAACTTTTTTAAAACGTAATAGCCCCTTTAATGCCTTTGGTATACAGTACCTTGGTAACCACAGGTATTAAATGGGTTAATGTTATTTCTTCATAGACCTGATATATTCATCAACAGTGCAGATATAATTTGCCAGGTGTGATATTCTGGTCAAAATTGTGATATAGAAATAATTGCGACCATTAATTATGCATTAATTACCATGCATTGCCATCATATTTGTAGCATAGGCTGCTGTAATTTCTATTAATACAATATTTTACCCGAATATCGCATCAGCTAAATTATAACTGCAATGTTGATGAATGCCAACTTAAAATTGCTGTAATATGTAATAACGTTTGTAATTATTTTTTTGATAGGGTGCGATATTGACTCCACTTTAAAGGAGTTTGATGTATTCGGCCCATAGTATAGCACTTGGATGGGTAGCATTATTTATTCCACCTTCATTAGATCTTTTTATACAGTATGTCTGCAGATATTTAGACTGGGATGGTTCTAAGTTAAGATAAACAAAGGAATACTGATACAATCAGACATCAATACACTTTATTTTGAAATAACTGCCTATAGTACTTTACTGGACATATATTGACTGAAGATTATACTGCTGCTCTGCATAATCGTGCTGTTGATGGTTGTGCTTTAAATACCTATATTGTTGCCACTGTCCAAGTCAAATGGGCCTGGAGTTTCACTGCAATTTGATCTCTCTTCTGTTCATATGTCTTCATGATGCAAGAAATGATCCTTCGAGCAATAGCAGCATCAAATGGTGCCTGACCTTTCCTATGGCCTTCTGGGAGAACAGAAAGTATGCAGAAAGAAACTTGTGGGAAGCGCAGATGTCACCGTATGTGAAAAGAAATAAATAATATATAGTGTAATACGTTCTACAGGAAAAAACAGCTTCAAAAATCCCAAGTGGGGACTCACAATTTCTCAATCAAATACCAGCAGTGTGTATGTACTGTATGGAAGACTTGCTTGACATGAAGTACCAGGCTTCAGCAGGACAAACCCTCAATAAAAGAGATGACACTCTTAGTGCAACATTGCATGTTCACTCAAATATATTTATAAAGCAATAAATATTGCACTCATATTTTGCACTATGTGCATAGACACGTAAAATTATAGATGCGCAGCTTCAGTGTTTGCCGTCTGCCCCATTCCCGAGGTCGCGTTGCGTCACTTCCGGTTTGGCCTGTCGCATCACTTCCGGTTTGTGATCGATCGCAGAATTGATCCACACGGGTTCAGGGGGGTTCAGGGTACACTTCTGGATTGCTGCTGTTCACTCAACACGTTTCGCTTGTCTCCAAGCTTCGTCAGGAGTCTAATCTGCAGTGTCATCTCTTTAATTGAGGGTTTGTCCTGCTGAAGCCTGGTACTTCATGTCGAGCAAGTCTTCCGTACATACACACTGCTGGTATTTGATTGAGAAATTGTGAGTCCCCATTTGGGATTTTTGAAGCTGTTTTTTCCTGTAGAACGTATTACACTATATTTTATATATTTCTTTTCACATACGGTGACATCTGCGCTTCCCACAAGTTTCTTTCTGCAATCAACAAAAGGAGGAATTGGATCTTCTCCTCAAGGGTTAAGCTGCAAAGTTTACTGTTTTACATTTATTATTTACTTTATTATTCACTTTATTTATTAAGCACCATTTAAGGTTTTTTATAGCACCTCTATTAGAAGCGCCTCACCCCCCCCCCCTTTTTTCACTTAGAACAGAAAGTATACCTGACTCTTACTTTGCACCAAATTGAAATATTGCTTCAGACATCTGATCTACATAATTTAGATGTGATCTTCCTCCTTTTTTTTCAGATTTGGGATGATGGACAAAATTACAATCTCTTGATTGATATGAAAAGCTGACACAACCATTGGTAAAAAAGTATATACAGTACAGTTCTAAGTATCATTTTGTCTTGATGTATCATGAGGAATGGTTCTTCACTGCCCCAAGCCCCCTAATTCTCTTAGCTGATGTAATCGAAACTAAGAAAATGTTTTGCATGTTAATAATGTTAGCTGTAGTTGCTGTAACTGCTGAAGTGGTTCTTTAACCACTACTTGTAGAACAAGGGATACATCCTGAGTCAGTATTTTAGTTTTTGATTGAGGCTTGAATATTTTGACTGTTTGAAGAAATCTGGCTACCAAATGGTCTGCTGCTTGGACTGATAATGCTGATCTTGAACCTTCAAGGAACTCAAACTCAGACCTCTATCGAAACCCTTCTGAAGAAATATTAGCAAAGTAATGGATGATGCGCTAATTAATTCCTGCACAGCCAGATTACACTATCAAAGAAAACACAATTAGATCCAATAATAAAGTAACGTAGAATTTTTCCTAGCTGACAATAAAGTTGTTAATGTATCAACATATTTTGAATTCCTGGCAGTTTTCAGGGAAGTTCTACCATGTTTATCAAGTATGGAAACCATAGCTTTCTCACCCAGTTGGGTACAATTTCTATCATTTTCACTATATTTTCTCCTATATACCCTTGGCTTTTTTAAATGAGTAGTATCGGTGCAAAAACATAGGCCAATCAGAACTCCCTTTTGAAAATTAGTGCACCCTTGTTGAATACTTGTGGATAATAATCTCTCGAACAGAAGATCTTGAGATTTCCATTGTAAACTGATGATGAGAGGTTTATTTCTATTGTCACCAGCTGGCCTTTTACATGTGTTAAAACATTGTCTTTAATGCCCACTCTCCTGGATGTATAACTCAGCGACTGAGATATTCAGCTACTACATTTTGTCATCTCGGAATATGAACTTCTACTAAATGGGCTAAGCCAGCGGCGCAGAAACTGTGCAAGATTATGTAGGGGGGGCGCGGGTTGCTTGCAGGGAAACCTGGGGGCGGGCAGAGCTGTGCACGGGCGGCCAGAAGCTCCGTGCTGCTGCTTCTATGTGTCTGTGTCTTGCAGAGGGGGCGGGGCTTCTCTCTGCACACAGACAGCCCCTCCTTCTCTTCCTGTCTGCTTCCCGCACCAATTTTCAGCAGCATGGGGGGTTGGGGGATCGGAGCATGTCGCCCCCCCAGGAGAAAATGTGTGTGTGTGTGTGTGTGTGTGGATTGAGTTTGTGTGTGTGGGGGGAATTGTGTGTGTGGGGGGGGATTGAGTGTGTGTGTGGGGGGGATTGTGTGTGGGGGATTGAGTGTGTATGTGGGGGGATTGTGTGTGTGTGTGGGGGGATTGAGTGTGTGTGTGTGTGGGGGGGGATTGTGTGTGGGTGGATTGAGTGTGTGTGGGGATTGAGTGTGTGTGTGGGGGGGGGATTGAGTGTGTGTGTATGGGGATTGAGTGTGTGTGTATGGGGATTGTATGTGTGGGGGGGGATTGAGTGTGTGTGTGTGTGGTGATTGATTGAGTGTATGTGGTGAGTGTGTGTGTGTGTGTGTGTGTGTGTGTGTGTGTGTGGTGATTGATTGAGTGTATGTGGTGAGTGTGTGTATGTGGTGATTGATTGATTGAGAGAGTGTGTGTTGTAATGCAGTGTGCGCAAATTGGGGGGGCTAAGCGACCTTTTGCCCAATTTAAAATGGAATTTGCTTCTCTCATCAGTCTTCTGCTTCTTGTACCTCCTTGTTTGTGTATGTATTACCCTGATGTACATTGTCTGATTATTTATTTTTTACATTTTTATATTTATCCGTGCCTGAAAGTACTTCAGTGCTTCTCTAATAACTTTTAACTTTTAACTTCAAGAGATTGACAGGATAATATATAATAACATCAACCAACTGCCCCAAGCAGCACTATAAACAAAGAAGGCAGTAATAGTAGGCAGCAACACTTGGCAACAATAGCAGACAGCAATAGTTGGCAGCCAAGAAACAGTAAGTGCATGCTCAAACATGGTGGCCCAGGCCTTCAAACCTTCTCACCAGATGCTGCCACAAACCCACTACATCTGAAATGTCTCTGCAGGGATTGCCGGGTTTTAAACATTAGGCTTTATGGACAAAGAAGGGCTTAGACCCCCCTGGCTTTAACTGCACTACCACAGTGCAGGTGAACCTTCTAATGTAACAACAAAAACTACTCTCAGCTGTAGGACAGAAAAAACTATATGCAGGTATAGCCGTGACCCCTGATTCACCCTGCTAGAGCGGGCGGTTGCACCTGCACACAGTGAGTTGCAAAGGCCCGCGGAGGAGGAGAGTGCTAATTGGCGGGAGGGAGCAGATCCTTGACCCAGCAGCCTCTAGGGAGGGTCAGGAGAGAGAGTGAGCCAATGGGCTGAGGAGGCTGAGGAGATATAAGGAGGTGGTTGCGCGCACGTGGAGCTAGAGCTGGCTGGAGAGAAGAGGAGACGGAGTGTCTGTGTAGAGGAGGTTAATCCGCCACGGCGCAGGCCGTGTGCCCAGGCCCAGTTTAGCCCTGAGTCACGGTAGAGACAAGCTGAACGAGGGATCGCCATAGTGAGGTTCCTGTTCCCATAGTATCGTTAGACCTTGATCGGGACTACCCTATCGAGTGGGAGGTCTGGGCTCAGACCCCGCTGGTTGTTGCCGGAGCCCGGGTGGGATCGCCCCGGGCCAGAGAGAGAGAGAGCAAGAACGGTGTCGACGTGCGGAGACCCTTTGTGAAGAACGTAGCAGTCCCGGGCACTTGAGTGCCCGGCAGGTATTTCAACAAGTGCACCAATGGTACCATTCTTTCACTCGGGACACATTGGCTGCGCAGTCACCCACACACACATTTAGTTGCTCACGGTTGAGCGGGAGGACTAATCCGTTAAGGATCGGACACGGGGTGGGATCACCCGGTGGAGGGTTCAGGGAAGTGTTGGTCTCCGCCGAGGCGCATAATAGTGTTGTCGCCCGCCGTGGCGCAAGATAGTGTTGGCGCCCGCCGTGGCGTGTTATATACGGTCTCCTCTAGGGAGGGACCCCAGTTGATATATATGTGTGCATATGTGTACAATTTCATGCAAGTAAAGTCATTGATTGTGTTACCTACGTTGTGGAGTGATCTATATATATTTCCTGCGAGGAACCACTCCCCCTCTGGTGGGAGCCATCGCAGGTGGAGGCGCTGCAACCAATATAGTTTTTCACGAGTAACCCCAGGCTCTCCGTGGCAGAGACTTAGGCCCTGTGAGCCTACAGGTGACACAGCACATAGTAGCGGCTTGCTAGCGATAGGAAGCAGGGTTACATTTGGAGGCGCTGCTGAGATCTTAGACCTGGGGTGCCCCTCGAACCTATATTGTTTTCACCATGGCTCTGCCTACCCGTCACGAGATACACGACTGGGACCGCCAAGTGCGCACTCCTACCCGTCGCGCCGTAGCGCTGGCCCGAGTGCCCATAGCCTTACCCTTAGAGACTTTACAGACGGCCTTGCGACAACTCCTGAGTTTTGCCAAAGTTCGCCTGGTAGATGTACTGGTCGATCGCGACTCTAAATGGAATACCTTGCTTGTAGACTGTCGGCGCATCCTGGTAACGCTCGATCCTGCCGTTCCTCAATCTCTGGCCCTGCCCGATGTACCGCCTGGCGGTAGTCTGCTTGTCTACCCCCTCCGAGACCCCCTCGTACGTCCGCTGGATGAGGAAGACCCCACTCTCCCCTTTGCTTACTATGCCGCGAGCGACGTCGGTAGTTGCCAGTCCGCGTCTAGTTATCTAGGGTCAAGCGCCTCCGCTGAGGCCGGAGGGAGTAGTAATATGCTGCAGAAACTAAATGACAAGATAGACATGTTATCCGGCCCCCACAGTTTACGCCCACTAGTCGAAGCGCTTACGTTAGCCACCCACGCCCAGAACTACAGGAAGCTAAAAGCCTTCTCAGGGACCCTCCCTGTACCTACCGGGGAAGATGGGGTAGAAACTTGGAAGGAACACACGCGGGGAGTAATGGAAGTATGGTCGTGCACCGATGTGGTAAAAAGACAGAGACTCATGGAGTGCCTGCGGCCTCCCGCTGCCACCCTGATCGCTATATACCGCGAGCAATACCCCGACCTAACCTCTCGCTTGATGATAGAGTTCCTGGCCGAGGCCTATAGCGCGACCGAAGATGATGGTGCTTTGTGGGCCAAGTACTGTGCCATAAATCAAAGGGAGGGGGAGGAGCTGTCTGCCTATATACACCGCGTGCAAATATCTCTCGGACTGTTGCTGCATTATAAACATGTGCTGCCCTCACAGATGGATGAATATCTCCGTAAACAGTACCTCCGCGGGTCGAGCCCTACTCACCCAATAGCCAGCATGATTCGTGATCGCCTCACACGCGGACCCACCCCTTCGTTCATCCAACTCCTGCAACAGATGAAAAAGCACGAGACGCATCTAATGCTGCACTCCCATCAGAAACCGAAAACTAGTGGCAGTACTAAAACCAAAGGAAGTAATGAAAAGAAGAGGAACCCCCGTACAAACCTGGCCCAGAGAACCTGCCTTACGCGGGTCGGTCGTCACCTCCGCCTGATCGCCGTGTGACCCCCAGAGATATGTCATGCTACAAATGTGGGAAGAGGGGGCATCTGTCCCTCGACTGTCGCCTGGGCGATTCTCGACACCGGAGTCCCTCCCCCAAGAAGTTCCCGCCCCAGGCTATGGTCTGCGGGGTGTATGCGACAGATACTGACAAGGCCGAGACCCCCTCCGGAAGAGAAGAACCGGCCACAGATGGTAGCTGGGTGGGTCCTGTAGCGTTGATCCGGGTACTAGTGGATGGAATCTACTCCTCTGCACTCCTAGACACCGGATCCCAAGTCACCATCATATACAGAGGATTATATGATCGTCATCTTCAAAAGCGGCCGCTGCGACCGGCTGACCATATCAAGGTACGCGGGCTAAGCAATGACGACTACCCCATCGATGGTTTAGTGACCGTGGACCTGGAAATACACCAGCTCAACACGGGAAAATCTCACCCCATGAAGGTAGACGGCTTGGTGTGTCCGGAACCCAGAGACCCCCCAAGTACCCCATCATACTCGGCACCAATGCTGATATTGTGCAAGCGGTCATCCGGGCCTATCTACACGAGACTAAAGAACTCCCCATGTCAAGCCTGCAGCTGCAATTGGTTCAAGTAGACCCAGCCCCGCCCCCTCTCACTCGGAAGACTACAGGCTGTTGTTCTGCAGACGGAGGAGGTTGATACGACTCTTCCCAGGAGAAACGCAAAGAATCCCTGCTTGGTGTGCCTATGCGGAGCGCCTAGCCGAAGACCAGCAGTTCTCGCTAGAGAGTACCCCAGGGGAAGATGTACGGCGAGGGTATCGGCTCAAACCCGAATTTTGCCATTGGCATGCCGCCATTCCTCGGCGGATTGACGTGATGGTACAGAATCTATCGCCCTTCCCCCTGGCCATCGATGTGGGGCAGTGGATATGGAGAATCTACCCTGTCAGTACGGTGGAAGAAGCCATGCAAGTCAACACGACCCGCGTAAAAAGCACAGGGACAGCCCAAGACTTCGATTTTGGCTCGTCCGAGTTGCCAGGAGCCGGGAAGGAACGGTTACGGGCGCAACTGGAATAGAGATGATCCGTGTTCTCTACAGGGGAGATGGATATGGGGTGTAGTCGCAATGCCCAGCACACCATTCGGATGACGGATGAGAAGCTCCTCCGTGAGCGTTCCCGCCGACTCGCTCCTAGGGATGTGGAGGATGTGAGAGCGGCTATCAATGACATGGAAGCTGCCGGGATTGTCAAAGAATCCCAAAGTCCCTACGCCTCTCCGATAGTAGTCATGAGAAAGAAAAATGGAACCGTGAGACTGTGTGTGGATTATCGGACGCTCAACAATCGGACGGAGCCGGACCAGTATAACCTTCCCCGCATAGAGGAGATCCTTGATACCTTACATGGAAGCCAGTGGTTCAGCGTACTGGACCTACGGTCCAGGTATTATCAAGTTCCATGAGCTCCGAGGATCAAGAAAAGACAGCATTTGTCTGCCCCCTGGGGTTATATCAATTCACCCGCATGCCCCAAGGCATATGCGGGGCACCCGCCACCTTCCAGCGGTTAATGGAGAAGACATTGGGGGACCTCAACCCCCGAGAATGTCTGGTGTACCTAGATGACATCATAGTCTTCGGGAAAACCTTGGAAGAACACGAGATCCATCTCTTGAAGGTACTTGATAGACTGTCCCGGGAAGGCCTCAAACTCTCTCTGGATAAATGCCGGTTCTGCCGGACCTCAGTGATGTACGTAGGACACATAGTGTCCAGTGAGGGAATTGCCACTGATACCGCCAAAATAGAAGCTGTCGTCAACTGGCCTCGCCCGGATAATGTGGGGGAGTTGCGCTCGTTCCTGGGATTTTACGGCTACTATCGCAGATTTGTGGAGGGGTACTCACGTAGGGCCAAAGCCCTCAACAGCCTGCTCAGAATATACCCGTCGGAAGCGGGCATGAAGACCAACTCTGCCCGACAACCCTTCGGGGATAAATGGACCCCCGATTGTGACCAAGCCTTTAACGACCTGAAGCAGAGCCTGACGGCGGCTCCGGTCTTAGCCTACGCCAACCCCGACCAACCCTACATCCTACACGTGGACGCCAGTCTGAGTGGCCTAGGGGCCGTGTTGCATCAAAAATACCCTGAGGGGTTGCGACCCATAGCGTATATCAGCCGTAGTCTCACGGCCAGTGAGCAGAATTATCCGGTACACAAGCTCGAGTTCTTGGCTCTTAAGTGGGCCATCGTGGACAAACTTCAGGACTACAGTATCTGTACGGGGTGTCATTCGAGGTACACACTGACAATAATCCTCTCACCTACATCATGACCCCCGCCAAACTCGATGCGGCCGGACATCGCTGGCTGGCCGAACTTTTCAATTACAATTTCACCTTGAAATACAAACCTGGACCCTTGAACATTGGAGCAGATGCCTTGTCGCGGCGACCGGGGTTGGCCCCTACCCCCGACAGAGATCAGTGGGAAGAGATTCCGGGGCCAGGGATAAGAGCGCTCTGTGGCACGACCGCCATCATAGATGAGCAAGTAGCCTTTTCGAAATTGCGGGTAGCCGACTCCCTAGGGTGCGCCTCTACCGCTATACCCAAAGCCTATCGTGACCCAAGTGGAATGCATATTTCCCCCGATCAGATCATCGCCTGGGAGGATATGGTATGGTACCAAGAACAGGGTCCGGTCGCCGGGACTATCCGAGAAGCCATTCGACAAAATCGACGAGGCTTACTTCGCCAGACTCCGGGGGATGTCGGAGGTATCCTGATGCGGGAGGCGGATAAATTTGAAATTCAAGATAGGTTGTTGTACCGAGTGGTGAAGTATCATGACCACCCGGGTCGCCGACAACTAGTGTTGCCAAGAAAACTACAGTACTTGGTGTTGAAAGCTCTCCATGATGAACACGGACATCTGGGGGTGGATAAGACTTTTGGACTAGTGAGAGATAGATTCTTTTGGCCGAAAATGAGAGAATCCGTGGAGCATCACTGTCGTAGGTGTGTGCGGTGTATCCAACGCAAGACTGCCCACTAGAGCTGCCCCCATGGGCCACCTAAAAAGAACGGGACCTATGGATTTAGTCTGTATGGACTTCTTATGCATCGAGCCCGACACCCATGGCATAGGGAACGTGCTGGTCATCACTGATCATTACACTCGCTACGCCCAGGCCTTTCCGACCAAAGATGAAAAAGCCATTATGGTGGCTAAGGTACTCTGGGAGAAGTATTTTATGCATTATGGGCTTCCTCAACGCCTCCACTCCGACCAAGGGCGGGACTTCGGAAGTAAACTAATAAAAGAATTGCTGAACCTCCTACACATCAAAAAGTCCCGTACTACCCCTTACCACCCAGAAGGGGATGCTTTACCCGAACGTTTCAATTGCACTCTGTTGGACATGCTGGCCACGCTAACCGGTGTGGAAAAGACTAAGTGGAGTCGTCATGTGGAGACTCTCGTCCATGCCTACAATTGCACCCGACACGAATCTACCGGATTCTCGCCCTATTTCCTCATGTTCAGCCGTGAAGCCCGATTACCAGTGGACATACAGCTGTGAGTCTCCACTGATGGGGTACACAATACTACCCATTTTCGCTATGTACAAAGATTACAAGAGAACCTACAGAAGGCCTATGGGGAAAAGAAGAAATCCGCTGAAAAACTGAATGCCGGGAACAAAAGGCGGTATGATAACAAAGTGAAACATAGAGACATTAAACCTGGTGATGCCGTACTTCTCTGCAACCTGGGAGTACCGGGAAAACATAAGTTGGCTTACCGATGGTGGGAGGGAGTGTACGAGGTGATTTCTCAATTGCCTAACCTTCCAGTCTACCGTATCAAAGATTCGGAGGGTCGGGTAAAGACGTGGCATCGTAATCATCTACTGCCTATTCCACAAGTAGAGGAGGGAGAATTGGAGTGGCCGGCATCTCCGCTAAATGGAGAAAAGTCCTCAGAGGGTGAAGTAGGGAGCGGCGAAAGTCTGGAAAATCCACAAGAGGGAACCTCTCAAAGGGGCCCTGCACCAGGAGCATCTCCCGAAGGAGCTACGGGTAAAGAGCCCCTTGGTCCAACGACAGAGATGCTGACTCCAGTGAGCCAGCCGCTAGACCCGCAGAGCCTGTGCTTTGTGCCACAAAGAGACTTTGCAGAATTATCAAGCCCCTCAAGGGCAGAGTTGGAACTGCCAATGGAAATGGCTACTCTCCAGAGGAGGTAGCGGAAGAGCAAATTCGCAGAAGCCAAAGAGCTAGTCAACCTCCAATGAGGATGGCTTATGATCAGTTCGGGGCACCCCATTATGAGGCTCAGTAGTGGGCTCGTAACCGGGTTCAATCAGTTATTATCATGTTCAGTGAAATGTACAAGTTGATATAGTTGACCCATGTAGTAGTTTTTTTCATTATATAAATTGGTTGTACTGTTATCGTTGTCCAAGCGGGGACGTTGGAATCCACAGGGAATCCACAGGGGGGAGGATGGAGCTGTGACCCCTGATTCACCCTGCTAGAGTGGGCGGTTGCCCCTGCACACAGTGAGTTGCAAAGGCCCACGAAGGAGGAGAGTGCTAATTGGCGGGAGGGAGCAGATCCTTGACCCAGCAGCCTCTAGGGAGGGTCAGGAGAGAGAGTGAGCCAATGGGCTGAGGAGGCTGAGGAGATCAAGGGAGGTGGTTGCGTGCATGTGGAGCTAGAGCTGGCTGGAGAGGAGAGGAGATGGAGTGTCTGTGTAGAGGAGGTTAATCCGCCCCGGCGCAGGCCGTGTGCCCCAGGCCCAGTTTAGCCCTGAGTCACGGTAGAGACAAGCTGAACGAGGGATCGCCATAGTGAGGTTCCTGTTCCCATAGTATCGTTAGACCTTGATCGGGACTACCCTATCGAGTGGGAGGTCTGGGCTCAGACCCCGCTGGTTGTTGCCGGAGCCCGGGTGGGATCGCCCTGGGTCAGAGAGAGAGAGAGAGCGAGAACGGTGTCGACGTGCGGAGACCCTCTGTGAAGAACGTAGCAGTCCCGGGCACTTGAATGCCCGGCAGGTATTTCAACAAGTGCACCAACGGTACCATTCGTTCACTCGGGACACAGTGGCTGCGCAGTCACTCACACACACATTTAGTTGCTCACGGTTGAGCGGGAGGACTAATCCGTTAAGGATCGGACACGGGGTGGGATCACCCGGTGGAGGGTTCAGGGAAGTGTTGGTCTCCGCCGAGGCGCATAATAGTGTTGTCGCCCGCCGTGGCGCAAGATAGTGTTGGCGCCCGCCGTGGCGTGTTATATACGGTCTCCTCTAGGGAGGGACCCCAGTTGATATATATGTGTGCATATGTGTACAATTTCATGCAAGTAAAGTCATTGATTGTCTTACCTACGTTGTGGAGTGATCTATATATATTTCCTGCGAGGAACCACTCCCCCTCTGGTGGGAGCCATCGCAGGTGGAGGCGCTGCACCCAATATAGTATTTTGCGAGTAACCCCAGGCTCTCCGTGGCAGAGACTTAGGCCCTGTGAGCCTACAGGTGACACAGCACATAGTAGCGGCTTGCTAGCGATAGGAAGCAGGGTTACACAGGTGAAGGGAGATGTCTTTTATAGCCTTCCTGCTAAAACAAATTCTAGACTGACCTCAGCAGAAGGAGCAGAGATAGCCATCACCATTAACTGTGATCATGAAATACATTTATTTGTTAGAAAATATTTATTAGACAGTACAGTACGGAAGTACAATAATTCATATATTTATATACTATGATAATCACAGGAGACACTAATCCTCTTCTATGGTGCTCCAGTGCCTTCTTGTTCTGTCCTAAGGATTAATCAGATTACCCATCATCACCCACAACAGAAGTTATCGGAATACAGCCTGGAAGAGCCTTCTCACAAGTGGAGGTGGGCAGGAAACACTTAAACAGCAGTATTTCTAGGTAGTGTTATTGTACTATTTGTACCTGTTCATGTCGGCCGGACACAATGATTTTCCTTTCTTTCTTTACTTTTTTTCTCATTGAGGGATCTTTATCCCACTGTTGTACTAGGTCTGTTATATACAGCATGCGGCCGCGCAGCCGCACGTGCCTATGCGAACGCGCGTGCACATGCTGCATGCTTTTCGTGAGTATACTGTGTTGAGTGTATACAGTGTTGAATGTGTTTGTGTGTGTCTGTGTGTGTCTGTGTGTGTTTGTGTGTGTGTGTGTGTGTGTGTGTGTGTGTGTGTGTGTGTGTGTGTGTGTGTGTGTGTGTGTGTGTGTGTGTGTGTGTGTGTGTGTGTGTGTGTGTGTGTGTGTGTGTGTGTGTGTGTGTGTTTTTATGTGTAATTTATTATTTATTAAAAAAAAATTAGTAAAAAGAATAAATGTATTAAACTTGTGCAGACACAGAAATACATACACACATACACACATAAACACACACACACACATGCATATATACACACACACACACATACATTTGAGCACAGGCAGCGGCGCGGAAATATGATTTTCCTCATCTTCGCCACTGTCTGTCGGTTCCCCTCTCCCTGCCATGCGCGCGTGCGGCCCTTGTATAGAAAGGCTGACTAACGTCAGCCAACTAAAATCCGCGCGCGCACATGCCCGGCACTATTGAATGTGCCTAAGATACGAGGAGCATACTAACTAGACAGTAGCAATTATGCTGAAAGACCTCCTAGAGTTAGATGTCAACTGACAATTTGTTTGAATCCACCTGTTTTTATAACCCTGACATTGTATCTAATATTTTATTTTTTAGTATGTATATGTATGCATATAAATATCAAAGAAGATATATTTAATCTTGATAGGGGATTTCTTAGTAGCCCCATGTGTATAATCATTATAAGGGAAAAACATGGAGCCTCATATCTCCCTAGTGCTATGAAAGGGGACATTGAACAAACATAATTTGCAATTAGACTAAATGTGAACTAAATATAAACATTGAACCAGTGAAAAAAAAAAAACTTTGTCTTGTTCTATAAAATTAAAAAATAAATGAAAATAGACACAGTATACACTAGAAAACAAAATAAAAGTATAACAATTTCAAAACAGTAACAATCCCCTTTGCCATTTAGGTTGCAGTCAGGCCAGGCTCCCAAAAAGTTAATATACCTTGGAAAGTCCTTATACTGTATTAGAGGAGTTGCATTGTTCTCTGCTATAGGGACCAAAAACACAAGTATTTTTCAGTTCACTATGTCCTAAACAAATCTAATCGTGATAATAGCTAAGGTTTTGCTGCATTCTTTTTTTGTACAGTATTTATACATTTGATTTCTTAGGGGACTTTAAATAGTAAAATGCTTGTCAATCAAGTACTCTCTTCATCTTTAGTCAACCGTGTACTTATCAGAAAGATAAGAGGAGAGGAAAAGAGGGGGCTCTGGCTGTGCCAGCACTTGCTGAAAAGAGTGACATCAGATAAAAGGGAGTAGCCAGGGGAAATCAAACCCCTCTCATGTCTTGGCAGACCAGGTTTACATAATAACTTTTACAATACTTATGTGTCAGATATAAATACAAATTATGTCTATCCAGGCACGGTTATTATTTCATTACCTATTTCCCTGCTTGTACGGAGTATTGAAAAGTTACTACATGTTTTTCACATAAACTGCTTTGTCAAGAACTTTACAAAATGCTTCGGAAAACCGCTTCTAGCCTTGCATTCATTATGGCAGAATTTCATATATTTTTTGGTTTAGGTTCAATAAGTAATACCTGAAAAAAAAATCCACACCAAAAACGTCTATAACCACTGTGCCAAAACACTATTTTAAAATGAGATCAGAAGAACCCAGCAAGCTATGTCCAAAATTGGCAACAACTTTTGATTCTCCCATAAAGAAGAATATACATATTTTCCTCCCATATATAGTATCACAAATACCTTACGGTGTGAATATAAATTAACCTCCAAGCACCACAATGTTGATATTGTTCCTAAACCTGAAATTGCATTCCTCCAAATCCCTAAAGAGGCCTACCCAGCACCCTTCTAACAAACCTCTGGTTAATACCATGCTGTGGCCTTATACCCCTGCTAGCCTTGTATTGTCACTCTCCATTACTTTAAGATTTAATGATTTTTGGAGCAGGGACCTCATTACCTATTTCATAATGTTTTTTTACGTTGTATGTATTGTATTTCTTGCTCTTGCCTCTTCTCCCATATTGTACTGGACTGCTAAATATGTTTCTTAAATTTAAATAAAATCTAATAATAATAGGAAGAAGAATTAATATTAATAATGACCCCACTGTCTTTAATCTCTCTTTTTCCTTTGCAGCAAATTAATTGGTGACTAGTAAAGAAATAATAGCAATGATCAACTGCGAGTACATTTTTAATCCAAGCTGACACTTTGCAAATGTGTACCTTTTCAATTATTTTTTAAATACATAAAAATGTGGATGTATTTGTATTTATATCACAGTCTCAGACTAGTACTCTTATGACCAATAGATTAAATACATTGCAGTTTTAATAATCTCTAATTACCATTTGTTCAACATTTGGTCAATTACATTGAAATAAAATATTCGTAGCTGTCATGTTTTAGAAAAACTTCTATTGCACTAAAATATATTGTATAGGTACATATATATTAAGGCAAAAGTAGTAGAATTGTTGGGCAAACAAAAAGAACCAGATGTATCAAAGAAAAAAAATCTAATTCAATACAATTATTTGTTATACCTGAAACATACTTTTTACCCCAGAATTGCTCCGATCTTACCTTAATACATATCCCCAAAAGGGTCAGCTGATATTCTATGGGGTACATCATGGAGGTGTGATATGCTAAAACTACAATATAAGGCGTCTTACAACTCATAACTATTTATAAAACTAAATGGCACTCTAAACCCCTCTTATCTTCAGAAAACATATTTATATAAACTGTAAGGATATTGCACATTCATTAATATATTTACTGCTAAGTAAACTTAGACTAACACATCTGGAATACAAATATGCAATAACATGAATTTCCTCTTTCCTTAAGTAATTGTCACCTTATAATTAGAAAAGTAGAATGTATGTACTGTTATTTGTAATGTAGAGGCACATTTCATTAGTTTTGCACCACCATGTGGTGTGAGATGTGCAGTAATTAAACAGCAGATGGAGATGTAATATAAACTCTATCAAGGATAATGCATTCATTATACTTTTTGTTATGTTATTATTTTAATATTGCAGCCATGTTCCAGTATTGTGTTACTGCGGTTAATCACTTTGTGAACTCTCACTCACCTGAACACCTATTTAAAATAAATATGTTCTCCACATTCAGATTCATAAATGAGCATTCATTGTACTCTGGGTTGTTATCTTCATTATCAGCTTCGAAGGTTTCACACGACTTGTTCACTTTCAGTGCCCCCATAAGGTTAGCTGTCTCAGATTGCATGCAAGATTCAAGGCTAGTATTGTTATGCTCTTCAGCATTGGTATAAATAATTTGGATGTTTTAACTGTCTGATGTCAAATATTACATAATATAAAGTAATAAGCTAACACCGACACCCCGTTTTTGTAATTGTATGTGCATATTTTCCATGGAAAAATGTAAGATTACTTTAGAGTGTCAAAATTCACTTTATATTGATTTTTATAACAAAATGTTTTAGGAATGTAAATTCATTTTAAGATTTAGATTAATCAAAAATGTTTGTTAAAACAGTGTAACAAATTATAGTGCTTCTAGCACTGAAATGTTAAAGAAGCACAATGAACATCTAACATTGAACAAATTTGGTTAATGGTTTCAAAAGGCTACTACTGTACAGTATGTTTCTTCTATATTAACATGTTCTTCCTTATGTCTTTTTTCTTTTGCTCTAATGTACTGTATTATATTTTATACAAATTTATAGAAATTTCAAGACAATTCACTCTTGATTGTGGTTAATACCCAATTTTTTTAGCTCTACTTGTGTTCAACCTATATATATATATATATTTCTAAAGCCCTAGCATTCAGAGAGCTCATCAGTTAGTTATGGCATTGCATTTGTATTCAAGTAAACTAGAGAAAAATATGGAGACTGGGGACATTTTGTAATGCTTCAGTTCCCATTTTTTCACCAATATTATAGTGGAGCTGCCAATTACAGTATTCCAAGATGACTACCATTTCTCTTTGTACAGTTCATAAGTAAGATGTTTGATACCCGAAAGGCCCCAATAGTCCCTTTCCAAAACCATTTAAATAACTAACAGAAGAATGGAAGTAAAGACCACCACTTGTTTTAACCATAATTAAACACAAATTATATTTACAATACCATACCAAACCAGGACCCTGCCAACCATAACAAAACTACATTTCTTGTTTTAAACCAAGATAATATATTTACCACAACACAGGTGACATTCATAAACAAGGTAAACTAGCACAAGAACTCCATTAAGGCTTATTTCCCATATTATTTCCAAAGGGCCCACAAAAGGTGGGATGGAAAGTGGACCCAGGGGTCAAGACACACTCTGGTTAACCTCTCAGATCTACCTTTCTTGCTTCAGTGCATCCATTTATGCAGCAATATCCTTCAAAATTTATAAAATCTCATTAATATACAATTTTGTTCCCCAGGCATGCGTTAATTTTCCAAATGATCTTTTTTCCTATATGTTCTTTTATTTATAAGGAAATCATTTAAAAAATGCCATGTTTCTTTGAGGTCCTGAATCTGACATCACTGTGAACCATTTTTGAAATATATACAACTCAGATTTCTAATTTAAACAATTTCAAATATGGAAACAAAATTGACAATATTACAATTTAGTATATTGTCTTATTTTTTTCCTCTATTCATTTCTCTTGTTTTCTTATAGAAATTTGTATGGCTGCACGCTGGACACAAAAGACAAATCTACTTTGAAACACAAAGAAGAACCTCAACTGTGAAGGCGCATACAGTGGCCGCCACCGCGATGTGGGGGAAATGTGCGGGCAGACGGAGGCTTGTTGTGGTTTTTCCCTGGCGCGTGCCGTGCGTCACTGTGGCGCCGGTCACACGTGCCAGGGTTCCCCGGCATCCCCGAAGGCTGCAGCAAAAGCAGGGGTCAAGTTTGCTAAGGTGGGTTTGAGGTGCCGAGCCATATACTATGTCTCCATAGTCAATAATTGGCATTAGCATCTGCTGTGAGATACGTTTTCTGACCAGGAGACTTAGGGAGGATTTGTTCCTGTAAAGTACTAGTTTGGCATAGGTCTTGGTTGTCAGGGTATCAATGTGCATCCCGAATGTTAAGTGGGAGTCAAACCATGTGCCCAGGTATTTAAAACTAGTAACAGGAGTTAGGGTGGTGTTAGTGTTGGTTCTAATCTGGAGCTCAGTCGCTGGAAGCTTTAAAAATGTAGTCTTGGTCCCAAATACCATTGTTACAGTCTTGTCAGTGTTTAAAAACAGTTTGTTTTGGGAAATCCAGTTTTCGAGTCTCAAAATGTCAGACTGAAGTATGTGTTGAAGGTCAGACAGGCTATGGCTGTGTGCATATAGGATTGAGTCATCTGCATACATGTGTATTGAGGCTTACTGACAAGCTGTGGGAAAATAATTGATGAACACTGAGAAGAGTAGGGGCCCCAGAACCGAGCTTTCCGGGACGCCACAGGTGATATCCAGGGGGTTAGAGTTAGAGCCAGAGATGGACACATGTTGGGATCTACCTGATAGGTAGGACTGAAACCAGTTTAAAGCATGCTTCCCTATTCCAGAGCTCTGGAGTTTGTTAAGCAGGATAGCATGATCAACAGTATCAAAAGCCTTTGCAAAATCTAGGAATACTGCACCAGTGAGTTGACCCCGTTCCATTCCACACTGGATTTCATTGCAAACTTTTAGCAGGGTAGTTACGGTAGAGTGTTTGGGGTGAAAGCCAGATTGGAATTGGCTAGGGAAATTTGTCTTGTTATAGTAATCGCTTAATTGGGAGTGGACACATTTTTCCATGACTTTGGATAGGATTGGAAGAAGGGAGATTGGTCTGTAGTTTGAGACAGTGTTTTTTGTCCCCACTTTTGAAGATTGGGACAACTCTGGCAGCTTTCTAGGTCTTAGGGATATGGCCTGCAGACAGGATAGAGTTGACTATGGAAGCAATTGGTTTGGCAATTGCTGGGGCACCAAGTCTTAGAAACCTAGATTGGCTGCTTAGTATTATGTCACGTGTGTTACTGCTGTAAAGCATTATGTACATGGATGGCGCTATTTAAATAAAGATATACATGCAAAAATACATGTCAAATGTGAGGGGTGAAATAACATTTTTTTTGTGTAATACCTACAGTATTTAGTGCTTTTTATGATTGCTTACATTTTGAACTGATAATGATCTTCGAATTGGTGAAGATGCAATTACTTTTGATTATTTGTTAACTATGATCTAAAGTTATTATTTATGAGAAATACTAAAATGAATCAGAGACTTTGAAGAAATTTTTTTTATTAGGTGGATGAACACACAATCTAGATGAATGTTACTTGGCACTAAGTGACAATAAGTTGCCGTATGCTGTTCACTAAATGATGGATGACAAACCTTATTGTTATACAGATGCATAACTCACTGTTGTGCATTATAATTTTGATGAAGCCATCTGATTTGAACACATTAGTATGCTGAGCAGCTACAAACACATTGCAGGGGAATGGGAAAGCAGAATAGGTTTATTTTTTCCTGTTATTTGTTGCCTGACAAGTTTGACTCTAAGGGCCATTCATAATGACAAACTAAATTTGTTGAGGTCTGTGCTTTGACTATTGCTATTAGGTGAAAAAAATCTGTATTTAATTCTGCTGGACTTGCATATCATATTAAATATCCAGAACATAACACACAGAAATCAGATTTTTTTCTTGAGATTGTTTGTTTAAGACATTATATAGACTGTGACACAAAAGAATAACTGATAAATCGGTAGAAACCTTCAGGTTGGTTTACAATATCCAAATACTCTGTGCCAGGTTCTGAAATCACATTGCAATTAGGGGGGAATTTTAAAAAATGTAGGGAAGAACATCTGCTGATGGGTTTATGTAATTTTCCAGTCAATTTGTCCTGTCAAGAAGATTAAGTGGTTTACTACTTTGAACAGACCAATGATATGGGTAAGAAAAACAAACTGACTTGACCATAATGTAACAACCTTTTTTTTTAAACTGTATGTTTGTTCTTGTCCCTACCTGATGTAGAGTTTGAGTGGTGTGTTCACCCTTTCACCATTAAAATAATTCCCTTTAAATAAATACAATTTTAAAAAAGCTTTCCTTTTCTTAGCTTAGCTTTAAAAATAATATAAAATCAGATAAAGCTTGAATTTCAGATACATCTGATGGTGTGTGACTTTGCCCTGACAAAGTAATTGATATAATTATTGCTTGTTGTATTCTGCGCAACATACTGTATCAATCAATGATTGTTGCAGGTAAAAGAGAGAGGGACAATCTGATTTTCCTTCCTGCTGGAGATGAGGATAATATGAGAACTATAGTATAAATTGATAGAGGTACACTAACAGGGGAGAGACCGTGTGCAGTGGTCATGGCAGTGTAAGGGGGCTTTGTCAGATGGCCAGACCCTCTTCCTCTTCTGTCCTCGGCCTTCTTCACTGCCAACATTGACCCACACCAAATACTCTCCCACCCATGACCTCCGTTCCTATTCCCTGATTCCCCTTCACTATTCATCTGCCAGCCTGGGGTCAGATCAATATTTGAATACTCAGTCCCATGAAACCTTAACTGGACTGTATGACAATGATTCAACAAAAATGTAGAAGCACAGATATGTACAGTAGATTATGCAACTGTATATTTGTGCTTTTCTTCTGTTTCTTACAGAGGCAACACTGGCACTCCATTGGCAATGCAAGCCAAATTACAGAAAATAGATACACTTACTTTGGAAACTGCGGTAACAAAACTAATCTTTCTTAGTTGCAAACACACAGCAAAATAATGCAGCCACTTTTCATTCCCGTAGCCTCTTGCTTTTGTAATCTGGTCACTTATCCTCTGAGAAATTTAGACGATTTACTCAGAGCTGGAACTTCTCAAATGGGACTGAATCTCAGGTGAATCACACAAGATGGAATTGATGAAACTCTTAGATGGAACTGATGGAACTGACTTCCCCACTGACTGCATAAACTTTTAAAAACTTCACAGGTCCTATATTCATAATGTACAGCCAATCTCTGGCGTGGGAATTTTATCCCTGGCCACTCACACGCTTTGCCAGGTGGATAACTCCTGTCAGCCCTGGCTACAGAAATATGACAGAGCATCTGCATGAACCACCATTTTGCTCACTCACTATTCGAAACCCCCCCACCTGTCACTGGGCATATGGCTTCCTGCTTTCTTAATGAATGCCGATCCGTCTGCCTCACTCCTGCCTGTGAACAAAAGGTTTAACACCTCTAGAACAAATGTCCATTTGAAGAGAGGACACAGCCTTTCCTGCTAACACAACAGATTGCACCTCTGGGACAAATGTCTCTTTCATCTATTAGCCATAAGCCCCCCACTGGGTTTTTGCAGACTAAAGATCTGTCTAATTTAATGCATTAAGGTTAACCATTTCTTAAAACACTGTTGCTTAAAACTATACTGGTTTCAATAACCTATACTTTTCTACAATTCTGTATTAACATGCACTAAGGAGCCTATGCAGAGAGCTGCGAGAAGCCAAATCTCGCCAGTTTTTAGCCAAATATGCCTATAGCAATTTAGTAAATGGCGAGAAACTGGCGAGATGAGTGAAAAGCGCCAGTTTTGTTTTTTTGTTTTAAAAACTCGCCGCGCCAGTTTTAAAAAGGGCCGTATGCAGGAAGCCCCGATCACCATCTCGCCGCTGATCGCGCCATTAAAATGGAGAGATGTTCTCCAAATAGCTCCGCCAACAAAAGTTGGCAAGAAGCAGGAGCTGAGCGGCGAGAGGGACCATAAAAAAAAATCATCCCCTTTCCTGGCTCGGATTGATGCCGGGGGGCTCCAGAGCTGATACCCAGGAATATCAGCACCGAAGGCCACCGGCATGCATCCGAGGCAGGAAAAATGCATGTACAGGCCACTTCATTACCTTAGCGGGTAACCGCTAAGGCAATGAAGGGGTTAACCCACCATGCCAGCTTTATTGTGGTAGCGTGGGTGGGTGAAGGGGGTATGTGGCCCTTGGTGTTAGTTTAGTACTTGCGGGGGTGTTGCGGGTGCACTTTACCCCCTCAGGACCGTAGCAGTTAATACCGCTACGGTCATGAAGGGGTTAACCCCTCCCGCTACCCCCCCCGCAAGCCCTAAACAACCACCGTTGGGGCTAATACCCCCTTCACCCACCCCCACTACCCACAATGAAAAATAATCACACACAGAAGCCCCACACTAAATAAATAAATGTAAAAGAATAAATAAATAAATGAATATAAATATATATATATATATATATATATATATATATATATAAAAAAAAAATATATATATATATATATATATATAACAACAACACCTATAACCCCTAACATACACATATATGCACATCAATGATACTATAGACCGGCGGGGGCCCTCGGGTGTTATCCGCAGGCCTGCAGTACCAATTATGTGCCCCCCCAAATTAATGAATAAACACATACATACTTATAAAGAAATAACCCCCCCCCCCTAACACATAGAAGTATAGTTATGGCCACAATTACTATTATCCACAAAGGGATAATAGTGAATGTGCCCATTTTAAATACATTAACAGCAATAAATACATTAAATACATATAGTACTCACCCATGTCCAGCTGCAACGATGAAGGCCATCCTCATCTTCATCCTGGCCATGCCCCCTCCGCTGCTGCAAAACATACACAACAATGAAAACATCCAAAGTAATGTCCCCTAACCCCTTAATCACCATAGCGGTTATTAACCGCTAGAGTCATTAAGGGGTTAACCCACCCTCACTCACCACTCGGGACGCCTACATACCCTCCCACAGTAACCCCCCAGCCCGCGAGGCCTAACCACCCTCACCCACTACCCACAAGAGAGGCCTACCCACATACCGTTGGGGAACACCCCTCCCCCCCAACACCTACAGTACAATAATGTCCAAAATAACTATTATCCAGATAGGGATAATAGATTATTTGGCCATTATTAAAAACATTAACTAGCATATTCAAATAAATTAAGTACTACTGACCTTATCAACAAGAAGTCTCATTTGCCAGCAACATTCTTGTCTTGGCCACAAAAAAACATAGCCAATACAATGCCAATACATTGCAATTACATTGAGATATCAAATAACCCCTTAAATACCATATCGGATAATAACCTCAAAGGTAATTAAGGGGTTAAGCCACACTGGCCCGATACCCACCCTTCACCCATGAATTTGTACATTGGCTTCATCATGCAAAAATATATATATATATATATATATATATACACACATGATGAACCAATATACAAATAAATGTAGAAGGGTTATCAAAAACATGCAGTACTCAAAATAACAGTTCTCCATTTATGCACACTACAATACAAGTAATTTCCTGTCATAATCCTAACTGATATTACAATCAAAAAGATAAAATGCCAATCAAAAACCTCTAATCACAATCAACACATTGCATTAACATTGAATATATGATGCATACAATCTATGCACCATATACATTCTACTAATGAATGTTAACAATAACATATCAATCCAAATACAGATAACTCCAAACAAATATACTATTGTAACAAATCCGGTAAACATAAATCTATTACCATTCAATAATGACATCCATAAACAAGTAACATTGCATCCCTAAACAATTTACATTCAATCCCTAACAATTAAACAATTAACTAATTCAAACCTGCAACTCAGCAATGTAGGCTGTGAAAATATATAAGTACCAAGAAGCATAAACAATTAACAATGAAGGCTACCCCTGACCTCTAAAACAACATACAATAGCAACGATTACAACTATCTAATTTTGAAAGACTTTAAACACACATTGAAGCATACATGCATAGTCAAAACAATTAAAAGCACAGCAAATCAAGCTTTTAAAACACTATCATTTCTTACCCTGTATGTATATATCTCTCTAGACATACATACATACATACATACAGTGGCAAGAAATGATATACCACAGATCATTAAATAAACATGTAAAGAACAGAATTAAAAAAATTAACTAGTTGAATTAAATACAATTCTTTACTTCACTTACCATTACTTGGCCCCACCGACTCCCGTTGAACTGGTTACTCACGTACAAAACCACCAGGCACAGGAACCCATAAAATAACAAACCATAAAAAAATAAACATTAAACTAAAAATCCAAATCAATCCACGGGTCTTCTACTTGTAATCCATCTTCATCTGTATTCTTCTTTCTTTTACCTTCTTCCGGGGTCTTCTTAACGTCTTCGGCCACGCCCTGGTCTTCTTTCTTCTCCGGAGGTCCTTCCTCCTCGGCGTATGGCTTCAAAATGAGACGACGTAGGCTTTTAAAGGCCTATGACGTAACATTTTCATCATATGGTTCCCACGGCCCTGATTGGGCCGTGAAAACCATGTGTTTTGGCCGATAAAAAAAAACCTGATGACGTCACTTAAAGGCAATGAAAGCACAGCCAATCAGAATGGCTTTGCTTCAATTGCCTTTAAGATGATGTCATTAAAAGAAACATGGCCGTCCACACATGGTATGGTAGCCAATCAGAGCGTGGGAACTCCATCCCTACTCTGATTGGCTCTAGTACCATGTGTCAGGCTTTCAATGACGTCACATCCTTTCTCCCCCAAGCCTCTGTCACATGGTATACTAGAGCCAATCAGAGTAGGGATGGAGTTCCCACGCTCTGATAGGCTACCATACCATGTGAGGGCGGCCATGTGTCTTTTCATGACATCATCTTAAAGGCAATTGAAGCAAAGCCATTCTGATTGGCTGTGCTTTCATTGCCTTTAAGTGACGTCATCAGGTTTTTTTTTATCGGCCAAAACACATGGTTTTCACGGCCCAATCAGGGCCGTGGGAACCATATGATGAAAATGTTACGTCATAGGCCTTTAAAAGCCTACGTCGTCTCATTTTGAAGCCATACGCCGAGGAGGAAGGACCTCCGGAGAAGAAAGAAGACCAGGGCGTGGCCGAAGATGGGAAGAAGACCCCGGAAGAAGGTAAAAGAAAGAAGAATACAGACAAGAGAACAAATTCTGGACCTGATACCAGCTAACCCAAAACCTGGCACATTCTACATGCTCCCTAAAATTCACAAAGAGGGTAACCCTGGGCGGCCTATTATCTCTGGATCTGGCACACTTACAGAGAATATTTCTGGCTGGGTGGAGGGCATTCTAAAACCACTTGTCAGGAACACACCCAGCTATATCCAGGATACCACCGACCTGCTAAACAAACTGAATGCCATTGGCCCCCTCCCTACAGGAACACTACTAGCAACTATGGATGTAGAGTAACTTTATACAAACATCCCCCACGAGGATGGGATTTCAGCCTGCAGATACTTTCTGGGACCGCAGGAGCCACTCACAGAGACAGTGACTAAATGCATTGAATTTATTCTGACCCATAACTACTTCACATTTGGAAATGACACATACCTCCAGACAACCGGGACCGCTATGGGTACTCGGATGGCGCCACAGTATGCCAATCTGTTCTGCGCAAAACTGGAAAGTGACTTTCTGTCCACCTGTCACTTGAAACCCCTTACATACCTTCGCTACATCGATGACATCCTCCTGATCTGGACCTCTGGCGAACAGGACCTCCTACAGTTCTATGACAATTTCAATACTTTCCACCCGACCATCAACCTCAAACTCACCCATTCCCCGGATGAAGTACATTTTCTAGACACCACCATTACTATAAAGAACAACCAACTACAGACTTCTGTATACCGCAAACCTACAGACAGAGCCAGCTATTTGAGGGACAACAGCTTCCATCCGACACACACCAAACATGCAACCATCTACAGTCAAGCCATACGATACAACCGGATATGCTCCGACACAGCAGACAGAGACCAGCGGATTAAAGCCTTGAGATCAGACTTTATAAACCGTGGATATAACCACAGAATTGTAGACCAGCAAATTCACAAAGCCACCAGAATACCAAGAAGTGATCTCCTTGAATACAAACAGAAGGAGACAAGCGACAGGGTACCTTTGGTGGTCACATATAACCCACACCTAGCAGCTCTACGCAAGATCGCCAGGAAACTTCAACCCATCCTCCAGGAAGATACAAGACTGCAACGGGTCTTCCCCGAAGCACCCTTATTATCATACAGACAACCCCATAATCTCAAGAATATTATGGTGAGGAGTAAAGTATTCAGCAGTACAACTGAATGCGGGACAAAACCATGCCAGGACCCAAGATGCAAAACCTGCGCAATGCTCTACACAGCGGACACAATACAAATACCACACAAGAATCGGGAATACAAAATCAGAGGAGGGTTCACCTGTTCCTCCAGCAATGTCGTGTACCTCATCATGTGCATGAAATGCCCAGGGGGCTGCTACTACATAGGTGAGACAGGACAGGGGCTAAACAAGAGAATGAACCTGCATCGCCACAGCATCACACGTGGAACAAGAGACAGTTCTGTTGGCGAACATTTCTCTGACTCTGGCCATAAGATGAACGATCTGAGGGTTGCCATACTCAAAGGTAATCTTAAAACCCCGAAAGAGAGACGGTTGCATGAATACAAATTTATGCAACTGTTCGGGACACTTAGCAGTGGCCTAAACAGAGATCGAAATTTTATGAGTCATTACTGACACTAGCGAACTCTCTTCCCATGAGCGCTAAAGGCCATGTCTGTACATACTGTGCTATATGTATGCACACACAGCTGTCTCTCACACATACTAATACTCCTTATTTATCCATCCCTATACACCAATAGGGACCACATAGTATCCACACACACTTTTAGTTGTGCTACAAACTCTCACATTTCCACACCCACCCACACCATTTATATCCCCTCTCACTCCACACACACCTTGTGTAGAGCACTGTTTATACTGTGGGCTCTCCATTCATTCTTATTCACACTGATACACATACACACTCTTTCTTCACTTGCTTTCAGTAACCCTTTGACACCTCTAGCCATAAAACACATCCACATCGGGGGAAGGACCAGCACAGATAACATTCCAAGAGACACTGTTTTTAAGTAATCCTTGCTTCATTCATTGTAACATCGCCGGAAGAAGAGATCAGTGTATCTCGAAAGCTCGCACAAATAAAAGCATTTCGTTAGCCACAGAACGGTATCATCTATTTATTTTTTGATTATATATATATATATATATATATATATATATATATATATTTGCATGATGAATCCAATGTACAAATTCATGGGTGAAGGGTGGTTATCGGGCCAGTGTGGCTTAACCCCTTAATTACCTTTACAGTTATTATCCGATATGGTATTTAAGGGGTTAATTGATATCTCAATGTAATTGCAATGTATTGGCATTGTATTGGCTATGTTTTTTGTGGGCAAGACAAGGATGTTGCTGGCGAATGAGACTTCTTGTTGATAAGGTCAGTAGTACTTAATTTATTTGAATATGCTAGTTAATGTTTTTAATAATGGGCAAATAATCTATTATCCCTATCTGGATAATAGTTATTTTGCACATTATTGTACTGTAGGTGTTGTGGGGGTGGGGAGGGAATGTATTGAATGTATAGGCCAGGTTTATTTTTTTACATTCAGGGTTTGTTCCGTGGTTTCGCGTGAGACCTCTGGAGACCACCTTCGGGTCTCCTCAGGTATCTCACGGGTATCAGGCTGGCGGTTCCACGGGTGACACATGCGGGGATGAAGCGGGGGCCTCACATCTGTGGGGGCATGGTGGACCCGTAGTCTGCGGGGATGATGCGGTGGCCTCACATCTGTGGGGGCACCGCTGACCCGTAGGTGCGGAGATGAAGATGTGTGGTCCCACTTCTGTGGGGGCACCGCGGACCCATAGTGAGCACTCGTAGGTTCCCCAGACCCCCGTGGGAACCACCCGATGCCCCGCAGACACCTGTGGGTCTGACCGGGGCTCCCAGACATCCTTGGGCGTACCGTGGGAACCCAATTGTGGACCATGGTGACCCAAGGAGACCACCTGGGGGCCATGGTGCTGGCGGGACCCACCAGCAAGCCTCCAGAACCTGTTTGAAAAGGGCTGCTGGTACCATGTAGGTCTGTCAGGTGCCCCGCCAGCCCACCGGGGACTCTCGTGGGGCTGCGTTTTGAACCCTGTATGTAAAAGGATAAATCTTTTATTAATGGGGGGGCACAGGGGGTGGGTAATGTATTTATTAAATATAATGATGTTTATTGTGGGTCACTGTATTGTTTTTATTGTGGGTACTGGGGGTGGGGGGGGAGGTGTTCCCAAACGGTATGTGGGTAGTCCTCCCTTGTGGGTAGTGGGTGAGGGTGGTTAGGCCTCACGGGGTTGGGGGTTAGTGTGGGAGGGTATGTAGGCGTCCCGAGTGGTGGGTGAGGGTGGGTTAACCCCTTAATGACTGTAGCGGTTAATAACCGCTATGGTGATTAAGGGGTTAGGGGACATTACTTTGGATGTTTTCATTCTTGTGTCTGTTTTGCAGCAGCAGAGGGGGCATGGGCAGGATGAAGAGGAGGATGGCCTTCATCGTGGCAATCGGTAATGGGTAAGTGCTACAGTAGAGGCAACGCTTATTCTAACATTTGCCTTAAACTAGCCGGGTTACATTCAGGGTATGTGCTGGGTATGTTCTGGGCTAGTTTGAGGCATGTTTAAGGCATTTCTGCATTGACTAACGACCCATAGGATTAACACAGCAGGGATCCCTGGCATTCCAATTCAGTTTGAATGGGACTGCCAGGGACCCCCGCTGTTAATCTGAAAGGCCATTAATCAATGCAAAAATGCTGGGGCTAGTTTAAGGAAATGTATTCAGAATGTACCTGGGTGTACCTGGGTCTTTTGGGGAATTGCCACTGTTTTTTGTTAGAATAATCGCTGCCTCTACTGTATATGTATTTAATGTCTTTATTCTTGTTTTTGTATTTTAAATACACAGGGGGTGTATGTTGTTTATTGCCATGTTTATTGGGGGCATTTGTCCCCAATAAACATGCTATTCTGCCGTAACCCTTCATTGCCTTAGCGGCTATACGCTATGGTAATGAAGCAGCATTTCTGTATTTTAATAATATTGTGCAGGATCAGGGGGTCCGCTGAGCTTTGATTTGTGGCTCAGAGACCCCCTGCTCACTGTACAATATTATTAAAAATACATTCATGCTGCTTCGTTAACGTAGCACATAGCCGCAAAGTTAAGGAACAAGTGTTTATTGATATGTGTGTTTTATTTATACTGTAGATGTGCAGGGGGTCTCCGGAGCTGAAGCACTTTTGTTTTAGGTCTGGGGACCCCCTGCTTCCCGAGATACAGGCCCCTTTATGGGGTGCCGGTATCCCTCTGCTTTGTTTACATTCCGCGGTCACGTGATCGGGACCTTTAATACAGAGGGATACCGGCACATCATAAAGTGGCCTGTATCTCGGGAAGCAGGGGGTCCCCCGACCTGAAACCAATGTGGTTCAGCTCCGGAGACCCCCTGCACATGTACACTATCAATAAAAATGGTTTTTCATGAATTTTTAATGTGCCGATGTTTGCGCAGAGAGAGCAGCGGATCTCTCTCTTCTGCAAACACATCTCGCTAGGGGACGGCTTCTTGGCAGCTACTCGCCAGGCAGCCGTCTCGCCACCGGTTACTCGCCATTTTATCAAATGGTGGTGGCGCATTAATTCGCCAGGGATTCGGCCCTCTCTGCATACAGCGAGGTTAACACGCCAAAAACCTGGCGAATTGAAACCCTGGCGAATGCAATTTTTCGGCCCTTTCTGTATAGGCCCCTAAGTCTGTTGGGGTGAGAGAGAGTGAAAACCTTAACTGTTGCTACACTTTAAAACCTAACTTACACAGTTTTATTCTAACATGAAGTAAACATTTTCCTTACCCCCCAATAAACTCTCCGCTTTATCACCTAGCTGGCGTTATTCCCTGAACCCCTAAAATAGGTTCAGTATACCTGGGCATGTATTTGGGTACTTCTGCAACACTGGGGAGCCCCTGCTATACAATGGACTCTGTGTATATCTGCAGATATCTTTTAACCCCTTCATACCCATTTACCTTGTGCAGTAATCTTTTAACCCATTCATACTCATTTACTTTGTCTGGAAGATGCTGCAGTAGGCACTCTGGCGGTGAGTTGTAAGAATGTTTCCAGGGTCTGAGGTTGGCAGAGTAATGCGTTTAGCTGTATCCAAAGATATCACTCAATCTCAGGATACAACTTTTGGGGTATCCCCTAACTCCGAAACCCCGCTACATAACCACATTCTGCAAATACTTTCTCCGCCAAACCCAACCTGAAACTTACAGCCTAGAAATCTTCCGATCCCAGCATCCCAGTAAAGGCAAAAAAAAATCACATAATTCTTCAATGTCGCAAAATCAGTAGACAGTTGCAGTAATACATTTTTGACATCTGGGTCCCAGAGCTGACACTCTAAGACCCTAACACACGGGTCCGGGTTAACCACGTGGGTAACCAATACTCCTTCTCTGGAAACTTTCAGGGTTTAACAATTATTCCTTCTCAACTTGTGCTACAATTGGTGAAAATTATGGTTGATGGCAAAGCATCCTGTGTCGGTATTTTCAAATAATGTCATCAAAGTTTTGGCAGAGCTGGGATGTGGGCTGCTTTTCACCATGTGTTGGAAGTATAGCAGTTGCATCACGCAATGTTAGTAGTCCACAAGTCATCATTGGGACAGGCAATGGTAGTAATTATGGTAGTGGTGCTGGTACTCATTTGCATGTCTTTTCCCATAATCTCTGGCTGCAGCGGGGGCATTGTATGCTAAGAGATAATGCTGAAAACCAGGGTTGCAAACCTGTCTGAGACATGGAATGTGCTCACAAGTTATATTTTTATTTACTTGAATTAGGGAGTCACAAAACAAAACATTATTGCCGTGGGTTAAAAACCAGATAATTCTGCCCCTGACAAAGCTCTGTATGTCAGAAAAATGCATATGGCATCATGACACTATGACATCTCAACTAGGAAGTGTTTGTAAATCATGCAGAGTCAGTCCATGTAGCTGTGTCGATAGGACATGGAAATGTGCTACTTTATCTAACAACTCACTCACAATTATCTCCTGTCTTCTACCTACGGCAATATCTGCCAATATACTAGGCAGTCAATATAGAAACAATGATACTTTACTAATACCCATAGTTTGTGAGGTAGTACTGTAGTGCCGACGATTATTCTAAAACAAATCAGGGGCACTCACCAAAAAGACCCAGGTACATGCTGGGTACATGCTGCTACATTTCACACATTTCTGCAGACAGACTAATGGCCCATCGAATTAACAGCGGGGGTCCCTGGCAGTCCCATTGAAACTGAATGGGACTGCCAGGAACCCCTGCTGTGTTAATCCGATGGGCCATTAGTCTCTGCAGAAATGTATGAAATGTTGCAGCATGTACCCAGCATGTACCTGGGTCTTGTTGGTGATAAACCCAGATTTTCCAAGGCAAGTTTAAGGCAAGTGTTAGAATACTCGTTGGCGCACCTGTAACTACACTTCGCTCCCACAGGTTGCCTTTCCTCACTTGCTAACTCTGTTCAGGTTAACAATTACCCCTATGCCCACCTTCAACTTGTTATTTTAGACATGTTAAACAGCTATATCCCTTGCTAGGGTATTAATCATTTAGATAGAAGGTGCGCTGTGTCTACCTTCACGTTCAAAAGGCAATTCACATCTCTGCCTCTGCCCCTGGTGTCACTCTAGGCAATTTGGGTATTTTTCCTACTGGCACACAAATTTGAATAGATTTACTAGCCAGTTTAGTCTACACCAGGCACCACTTGACCACAGTAATTATTGTGGTTTTAAACTTAATTTTACAGGCCAATCTCCCTTCTCCCAAACCTATCCAAAGTCACGGAAAAATGTGTCCACTCCCAATTAAGTGATTACTACTGCTGCGGCCAAGTTTATTCGAGCATTTGCCCGTTCTTGGCCGCAGCAGTAGCCTGGCGCGCGCCCGAGAGTGACGGGCGCGCGCCGAAGCAGCGGAAGAGCGCCCTCCGATCGGGGCGCTCTCCCTACCGCTGCCGGGTCCGCCGGGTCCCCCGGAACCCCCTGCCGCCGTCCCGCGATCGCGGGACACCAGGGCTCCCTCGGGGAGCCCTGGACGCGCGTGCAGGGGGCGCACGCTCCCGAAGAAGCGTGACCGCGCGTCTATGACGCGCGGCACGCCGAGGGGCGGCCACTAGCAAGCCGGGAAATCTCCCGGCTTGCGGATCTGGCCGCAGTGCGATAAACTGTGTCGCCACTGTATAACAAGACAAATTTCACTTAGCCAATTCCAATCTGGCTTTCGCCCCAAACATTCTACCGTAACTACCCTGCTAAAAGTTTGCAATGAAATCCAGTGTGGAATGGAACGGGGTCAACTCACTGGTGCAATATTCTTAGATTTTGCAAAGGCTTTTGATACTGATGATCATGCTATCCTGCTTAACAAACTCTAGAGCTCTGGAATAGGGAAGCATGCTTTAAACTGGTTTTAGTACTACCTATCAGGTAGATCCCAACATGTGTCCATCTCAGGCTCTAAATCCTACCCCCTGGATAACACCTGTGGTGTCCCACAAGCCTCTGTTCTGGGGCCCCTACTCTTCTCAGTGTTCATCAATGATCTTCCCACAGCTTGTAAGGAAGCCTCAATACACATGTATGCAGATGACACAATTCTATATGCACACAGCCATAGCCTCTCTTACCTTGAACACATACTTCAGTCTGACTTTTTGAGACTCGAAAACTGGATTTCCCAAAACAAACTGTTTTTAAACACTGACAAGATTGTAACAATGGTATTTGGGACAAAGACTAAATTTGTAAAGCTTCCAATGACTGAGCTCCAGATCAGAACTAAAGCTAACACCACCCTAGCTCCTGTTACTAGATTTAAATACCTGAGCATATGTTTTGACTCCCACTTAACATTCGGAATGCACATAAACCTTGTGAGGAATCAGGGATCGCGGCGCCCGCGCCCTGGTTCCTCTGCTGATATATTCCCTCCTGCTGCCGTGGCGCGCACACCTCGCCAGCGCCACTCACCTCCGTCGGTTCTAGGGGTTCCCCGGCGTCCTCGGCGTCCCCGGTTTCCAGCAGTACCTCACGCGGCCGCCATGTTGCTCGGGCGCGCGCCTGAACAGCGCGCGCCGGGCGAAGTTAATTTATTCACTGCTCTGGCAGTGAAGACCCGCCCCCAATACAGGAATATGATCTCCTGTCAAGACAAGAGTCCTCACCTGTCTGCCAATCAAGGGAACCTATCCAGGATGGCTCCACGCAGTCCTCCAGGTCTGCCTTCACTTCTGATTGGTCAGCCACACTTTATAATGCCAGTCCTTCCTATCATTCATTGCTCGACATAGTTTTCACTTGGATTACTACTCTGGCGTTTTCTCTCTCATTCACTCAGGTTACGACTTGGCTTGGCGGACGTCTCTCTCTGGCTCTAAACCCCTGCTTGGACAAACGACCTTCCAGTATTCTCCAATCCCAGACCTTGGCTAACGGCAACGACAACGGCATTTCTACACCGGTACCGGCAAGTATTGCTAGCGAAATACACCTGGCCTGGCAACGCCAAAATCACCACACTCCGGACACGCTCCCTTTGCTGCGGGTGCGTGCTTCTATACGTTCCTCACCTCAGTGAAAGGAACGGGTCTGGTCTGCGGGCAGCACCGGCGTAACATTATGTCGAGCCCACAAGACGCAGACCAGACTGTGGACTCTATGATGACGGCCATGTACCAACAAATACAGGCCTTAACGGATCAAGTGGCTCTCCTCTCCCAACAGGTATCGGACCGCCCTTTACAGGCTCCGCCTGCGGCTGCACCCCCGGCGCAGCCTGACTTATCTTCCACTTCATTTTCAGTTCCGAAGATTCCGGCTCCAAGGCCCTACGCAGGGGATCCACACACCTGTCGTGGCTTTCTCAACCAGTGCGAGATCCAGTTCGAGATGGCTCCCCAGCTGTATGCTACTGGCCGGAAAAAGGTAGCCTACGTATATAGTCTGCTCACAGGTAATGCACTGGCATGGGCCTCTCCGATCTGGGAACTACGCCCTGATATTACCCGCGATTACGCGGCCTTCAGACGGGACTTTCGACAGGTTTTTGATATCCCCGCACGTCAAGAGACTGCTTCTGATACCCTGCTAGAGCTTACACAGGGACGTCGGCCTGTGGGTCAATACGCCTTGGAATTCAGAACCGTAGCAGCTGAGACTCATTGGGGTCAGGAGGCTTTAGTCGCCGCCTTCTGGAAAGGTCTATCGGAGTCTCTGAAGGATGAACTTGCTTCCCACACCAGGCCAGAGTTACTGGAGGATCTCATCACCCTGGCTTCTCGTATGGATCAGCGCCTTCAGGTACGCCGCGCTCAGCGTCAGCTTCCCCGGGCTACGCCTTTCCGTGCTTCCTTTTCCAGGTTCTCTACTAACCAGAGACCCGTCGTATCCCCGTTACCGGCGCTGGAGGCTCCAGAGCCGATGCAACTTGGAGTTCAGCAACCTCGGGTACCGTCACGACAACTTCGCTCTACTGGGGAATCGTGCCATCATTGCGGAGCTTCTGAGCAGCGTACCCGTAACCATCCTCCATCTCCGGGAAACGACTAAGCCCAGTGAGTACGAAGGGGCGCTCTCTGGGTACTGAATCTCCTTGTCCCCCTCCCAGAAGGGAACTTCCCAAAAGATTGACTATTCCCGTCTCCCTTTCAGGACCGACTTTCCGCACCTCCACTGCCGCATTTATCGATTCCGGCGCAGGAGGGAATTTCATAGATCAAACCTTTTCTGAGCAAAATCAAATTCCGCTTTCCAGGAAGGACTCTCCCGTTGCCTTGGTCGGGATTGATAATCGACCTCTCACCCCAGCTTATATCTCCTTAGAGACCGGACCTATCACCCTTTCTACTCATTCTCACAAAGAGACTCTGGGTTTTGATGTTATTCATGCCCCAGGAACACCTATCACGCTTGGCTTGCCCTGGTTACAGAAGCATAATCCACTCATCGATTGGGTGTCTCCTAACCCTATTAACTGGAGGTCAAGGTCAGAGAAACCCTTTTCCTCTGTCAAGCAACCATCCTTTCTATTAGCCAATACATCAAGTTCTCTGAGGGAGTTGCCTTCTCCATACGCCGAATTCTTGGACGTTTTCAGCAAGGCTCAGTCTGAACTTCTACCTCCTCATCGTTCCTACGATTGTCCGATTGATCTGGTACCTGGTTATACCTTGCCGAAAGCCAAATCTTATCCTCTCTCGTTGCCCGAGACCAAAGCTATGGACGAATATATTCGTGAGAATCTTAAGCGGGGCTTCATACGTCATTCCAATTCTCCTGCGGGGGCTGGATTCTTCTTTGTCAAAAAGAAAGATGGTACTCTCAGACCATGTATTGATTACCGGGGTCTGAACCATATCACGGTGAAGAATCGTTATCCACTCCCACTCATCTCCGAACTCTTTGATAGACTTCAGGGGGCCAATCTCTTTACTAAACTGGATCTCCGTGGGGCATACAACCTCATCCGCATCCGGGAGGGCGATGAATGGAAGACTGCCTTCAACACCCGTAGCGGACACTACGAATATCTAGTGATGCCCTTCGGGTTATGCAACGCACCGGCAGTTTTTCAGGACTTCATCAATGACATCTTCCGAGACGTTCTTAATATATTTGTCATTGTATACCTGGATGACATCCTTATTTTTTCTCAAAACTTACAGGATCATATCATCCATACGAAGTTTGTGCTTTCACGCCTCCGCGAGAACCGGTTGTTTGCTAAAATGGAGAAATGCATTTTTCATCAGTCTACCACTTCTTTTCTCGGATACATCATCTCCAACAAAGGTTTGGCCATGGACCCAGAGAAGCTAAAGGCCGTCATGGATTGGCCACAACCCAATTCCCTCAAATCTGTTCAGCGGTTTTTGGGTTTTTCTAATTATTACCGGAAGTTTATCCGCAACTTTTCCACCATTGTCGCTCCTATCACGGCACTGACCAAAAAAGGTGCAGACCCTTCATCTTGGTCTCCAGAAGCTGTCACGGCATTCGAGACACTGAAACAAACTTTTGTCTCTGCTCCCATCCTTCGACACCCTAACACGAATTTCCCCTTCACCTTAGAGGTTGACGCTTCGGACTGTGGGGCTGGGGCGGTTCTGTCGCAGAAATTTTCTTCTCAGGATAAACTTCATCCTTGCGGGTTTTTCTCCAAAAGATTTTCATCGGCAGAGAGGAATTATGACGTGGGCAATAGGGAACTTTTGGCCGTCAAAATGGCTCTTCAAGAATGGAGACATCTTCTGGAGGGGTCAAAAGAGCCATTCACCATCCTTACGGACCATAAGAACTTATTGTACATTGAGAATGCCCGTCGCTTAGGTCCTCGCCAAGCTCGCTGGTCGTTATTTTTCTCTAGATTCAATTTTGTTCTCTCATACATTCCCGGCACTAAGAACGTCAAGGCGGATGCTCTCTCCCGGCAATACTCTTCTGAAGAGAGATCAGAGAAAACCACTGAGTCCATCCTCCCTAAACAAAGAATCTTAGCAGCTGTGGCATTCAAGAATCTGGAGAGGATCATCAAGTCTCAAGAGAACATCCCGTCCGGTCTTGTGGTTCCTAAAGACTCTTTGTATGTGGAACCCAAATTTATCCCTGAAATACTGGACTGGGGACACGCCGTCCGTTCGGCAGGGCATCCTGGATTCAAGAAAACCTTGGACCTCATCCGTCGTACCTTTTGGTGGCCCAATATGGCTAAAACCATTCTGGAATTTACACGGTCCTGTCCGGTATGTGCGCGTAACAAGATTCCTCGTCAGAAACCTCAGGGTCTTCTCTTACCTTTACCTATTCCGGAGCGTCCCTGGTCCCACATTTCGATGGATTTTATTGTGGAGTTGCCTAGGTCGAATGGCATGAATACCATTCTTGTGGTAGTAGATCGGTTTTCCAAGATGGCACACTTTATCCCTCTCAAAGGATTACCCTCCTCACCCGCCCTTGCGGATATTTTTGCCAAAGAGATTTTCCGGATCCATGGGATTCCTACATCCATCGTGTCCGATCGGGGTTCCCAGTTCGTCTCCAAGTTCTGGAGAAATTTCACCAAGAGACTAGGTATCTCGTCTTCCTTTTCTTCTGGATATCACCCTCAATCCAACGGACAGACCGAGAGGGTTAATCAATCCCTCGAGAAATACTTAAGGTGCTTCGTCTCTAATTCTCAGGATGACTGGGCAGAATTACTTATCTGGGCTGAGTACGCATTCAATTCTTCCAGGAATGAGTCTACCCACGAGACTCCCTTCTTTATCAACTACGGATTCCATCCGGCTCGCCTACCTATTACTAAAGAATCCTCTGGGGTACCAGCCGTGGACGAACATATTGCTCTCCTACAAGACTCTTGGTCCAGAATACAATCTGCATTACAAAAAGCATCCTTGACATCTAAAAATCAGGCTGATCGTCACCGTCGTCCGGCACCCGAATACAAACCCGGGGACAAGGTTTGGCTATCATCCAAGAACATCCGTCTCAAAACGCCTTCCCTCAAATTGGCTCCTAGGTTCCTGGGTCCCTTTTCCATTTTGGAGCAGGTTAATCCGGTTTCTTTTCGACTCCAACTTCCTCAAAGCATGAGAATTCCGAATGTCTTTCACACCTCACTTCTCAAACCTTTTATCTCCAGTAGCCTCTTTCCGGATCACACTTCGAAACCAGATCCTGTGATGGTACAGGGTAACGAAGAGTATGAAATACAGGCTCTACTGGATTCCCGTCTTTCAAGAGGTAAAGTCCACTTCTTGGTCCACTGGAGAGGTTTTGGACCCGAAGAGAGGTCATGGGTACCCCTGAAAGATATTCATGCTCCAGGACTCCTCAAACGCTTTCGTAAGAAGTTTCCATCAAAACCATGGAAGGATCGTCCTGAGGCCGATCCTGAAGGGGGGGGGTACTGTGAGGAATCAGGGATCGCGGCGCCCGCGCCCTGGTTCCTCTGCTGATATATTCCCTCCTGCTGCCGTGGCGCGCACACCTCGCCAGCGCCACTCACCTCCGTCGGTTCTGGGGGTTCCCCGGCGTCCTCGGCGTCCCCGGTTTCCAGCAGTACCTCACGCGGCCGCCATGTTGCTCGGGCGCGCGCCTGAACAGCGCGCGCCGGGCGAAGTTAATTTATTCACTGCTCTGGCAGTGAAGACCCGCCCCCAATACAGGAATATGATCTCCTGTCAAGACAAGAGTCCTCACCTGTCTGCCAATCAAGGGAACCTATCCAGGATGGCTCCACGCAGTCCTCCAGGTCTGCCTTCACTTCTGATTGGTCAGCCACACTTTATAATGCCAGTCCTTCCTATCATTCATTGCTCGACATAGTTTTCACTTGGATTACTACTCTGGCGTTTTCTCTCTCATTCACTCAGGTTACGACTTGGCTTGGCGGACGTCTCTCTCTGGCTCTAAACCCCTGCTTGGACAAACGACCTTCCAGTATTCTCCAATCCCAGACCTTGGCTAACGGCAACGACAACGGCATTTCTACACCGGTACCGGCAAGTATTGCTAGCGAAATACACCTGGCCTGGCAACGCCAAAATCACCACACTCCGGACACGCTCCCTTTGCTGCGGGTGCGTGCTTCTATACGTTCCTCACCTCAGTGAAAGGAACGGGTCTGGTCTGCGGGCAGCACCGGCGTAACAAACCTATGCCAAACTAGGTGTACTTTACAGGAACAAATCCTCCCTAAGCCTGCTGGTCAGAAAGCGTATTGTACAGCAGATGTTAATGCCATTTATCGACTATTGAGACATAGTATATGGCTCGGCACCCCAAACCCACCTTGGCAAACTTGACACCCTCTACAATTCAATTTGTCGTTTCGTTCTCCAATGCAACTACAACACACATCACTGCGAAATGCTCAAAGAACTAGATTGGTCATCACTCGAGTCTAGGCGCAAAGTTCACCTTTCCTGTCTTGCCTTCAAATACTTTCTGGGCAAGCTACCCACCTATCTGAACAAGCTCCTCACCCCTACCACTTGCAGCACTTATCATCTGAGATCTGACTCCAAAAGACTGTTCATGGTCCCAAGGCTCAACAAAGTATCCGGCCACTCCTCCTTCCCTTACCGTGCACCCCAAAACTGGAATAACCTACCGGAGACTCTCACATCCACCACCAGTTTAAATTCTTTCAAAACTAAGGTTGTCTCACATTTTAATCTGGTCTGTAACTGTTATATAAGCCTATAATATAATCTTCTCTAACTGTGCATGCAATGTATTGTATATAATATATACCCTGTTCATTTATGTAACTGTATTTGTAACCATGTATTATTTGTCCTATTAACTATGCCCAGGACATACTTGCAA
>NC_134486.1:269485367-269612867 GCF_040206685.1 Ascaphus truei | reverse complement strand
AGGCAAAGAGCTCTCGACGCCCTCCCCGCAAAGCTAATCAGAAGAGCACCCCAAACGATGCAATTACCCCCCAAAAGTGGCCAGCACCCTCCCTAAGACCTTGGTCATGGCGGGGAAACAACAAAAGAAAACACAGAACCCGGTATCAAAGTTTTTTCAGCCGACTCAGCGACCGACAGAGCCGTCCTCAGAGTCGCAAGATGGCGCCGAGGAGCACGAGCACGCCGCGGAGGCCGCGTTGCTAGGCCAATTTGTCCATGCCCAGCAGGTGCTTAATAAAGAATTTTTTGAGGCTCTACTACTCAGGATGAGGAGGGGATTTCTGGAGGACTTGGAGACGGTCCTACGCGACATCAGGACGGATCTGAGCACCCTAACCGCAAGCACTGAAGCAGTTGAAGCACAAATAAACACCATCTCGACAGCCCACTCTAATACGGAGGATGACATGGCAAGGATGGGCACGAGATTGCTGCCCTCAAAAATGCTCTCGAGGACCACGAAAATCGGGACCATAGGCAGAACCTACGATTCAGAGGAATACCTGAATCAGTCTCACCAGAATCCAACCAACCTTACCTTAAAAAACTCTTCCTAAACTTAGTCCCTGAACTATCCAAACATGATCTCCAGCTTGACAGGGCACACAGAGCCCTCGGTCCAAAATCCCCTGACCCTAACCGCTCAAGGGACGTGATCGTGAGATTCCACGTCTACACCGCGAAAGAAAAAATCTCAGCGGCCGCGAGAAGAGCTGGAGACGTCAAGATAGATGACCATATAGTCCAGATATAGAGCGACCTATCCAAGTCCACGGTCATGAAGAGGATGGAGATGAAGCCCCTCACAACTCTCCTACGAGACCGGGGAGTCACCTACCGTTGGGGCTTCCCCTTCAAACTGATAGTCCCAAGGAACGAAAGATTTTACACTATTTCAGACCCGGAGGACATCAACGATTTCCTAAAAGCCATCGGCATCACCCCCCCGTGAGGAGAGGAATGCGCCCCCGGGCGGCACGACCAGAGTCCACGGAAACTCCACAAACATCAGAACGACTCACTAACCAAAGGGTCCACTGAGTCTACCACCACACAGCTGTGTCCCGAACAGCCCATCACCCCTGCACCCCCACCTGGCTACCCCCATACCCAACAACCCACTCACCCCCACTAACTCTCTCCTGCATTAATTCCTGAGCCATTAAAGAGAAGATCCTGCTGGATCTACTCCCCCCTCCTACTCTCCCCCAACCCCCCCGCCCTACCCCCGCCTCTTCCCCCCCTCCCCCGCACGAGGTCCTACTCCTGAACGGCCTCGAGAATATCTCCCCCCCTCCTTACCTCGTTCCATCTAACCCCCTTGCATCCGCTACCTCCACGCCTCGGCTGACGTCCATCCTTCAGCGTGGACGAGCCATCCCCGAGGATCAGCCAACGAGACACGGAGCCGAGGGACTCTCCTTCCTTCCGCAATGACAAACCGGAATTAGCAGGTGACAGCTGTCTAACGCACCACACCAATCGGCGATCCCGACTACCCAGGAGAGGGGGGTCTTAAAGGGCCAGAGACACTGGACTGACCAAAATGCAGGACCTCCTCTCCCAGGGTGCCTGACACCCCGATCCCCAACAGTCCGGACAGAGCAGCTAGATATCCCTCCAGAACTCTAAGCTGCGGCGCAAATCCAGAAACTCGGGGAAGAAGGCTGATTCCCCCCACCACCAGTCCCCGATGAAAGGTCGTATAATCCAAGCTACCCCCCCCCCGCCCCTCCCCATCCCCCTCCCTTTTTATCCCTGCCCGGGTCAACGGTCACCCCCATATCCTGCTTCGAGCCCGCTTCAAATGTACTGTGTATAACCAATATATTGCAAGCCTGGCTGTACTCCCTGTGTCCCCCCACTCTATGCTCTACGATCGACCCCCCCCCAGAATGAGGAGGTCTACAAACTGAAAATAAAGTGTTGCATTTCCCCCAATGCTAAGTCCCCACGAATACGTACCCCCTCCCCCCCCTCTCCCCAACACTCCCTCTCCCTGGAGCTCCCTGTTCTAAAAAATTGGTTGTATCATGATGTAAATGAGTCCCACCACAATTAACGCTGTATCCTCCCCCTTTCCTCCCCCCCCACCCCTCATGCCCCCGTGCACCCTGACTTAAGGCGTAATCTAAGACGCCCGTCGTGGATCTATACGCCCCCCAGGGGCTCCCTGCGCCAAACCTCAGTCTAAAGCTATGTGAAGATAAACTGTTGCATCTGTCATATATTATGTACCAATGATCACTCGCCACCCTTCCCCCTCCCCCCACCTCTTCCCCCCCACCCCTCCCTTCCCCCCCTCCTGTCCCCTCCCCCCCCTTCCTGTCCCCCCCATCTCTTCCCCCCTCCCCCCCCCTCTTGTCCCCTCACCCCATTCTGTTCCCTCCCTCCCCCCCTCCCTTCCCCGCACCCCCCCCCCGCCCCCCTCACACACTTCGGCTGCAAGGGCATCGTAAGCCCACCACGGCAGAACTATGCGCCCCCAGGGGCCTCCTGCGCTGAACAACAGTTAAATATATGGTGTAAATAAGCTGGTGCAATCGCTAGCTGGTACTAATATGATGAAAATGGACTGCACGTCCATAAATGCCGGACCCCCCTGAGTCGCCCCCCCCATCAAGCCCCTCTCCTCCCCTCCCCCCCCTCACCCGCCCCCCTCCCTTCACATCCGCACTTTGACAAACAGGGTAACCCAGGACCACTATGATGGATCTTCGCTCTCCCTGGAACTATTTGAACCAGAACAAAACTAATTGTAATATGTCGAAAATGTGCTCCACCTGTGCTAGTGTCGTGTTCCCCCCCTCCTCCCCCCACAATTCCCCATGCCACCCACACCCCAAGGTTTACAGGGCAATCTAAGCCCACCTCTATAGATCTATGTACCACCAGGGACCTCCTACATCCCACCTCAGCTGTACAGAGTGTCAAGCTATGGGGTCGCCCTTATGCCAAGGCCAGCCCCCTGGGACCGCACACCCCCTTCACCCCCCTCCCCCCCCTCCAAGCTACCCTCCTCCTCTCCCCCTCCCCCCTCCCGACCTTCCCCTCCCCCCCACCCCCCCTACCCCCCTATCCTTTTTCCTCCCCCCTCCCCCTCCTCCCCCTCCTCCCTCCCCCTCTCCCCCTTCCCCCCTCCCACTACCCCCCCTCCCCACCCCCCTCCACAGCCCTCCCCCCCACCCCTCTCCCCAGGCACTACCCCTTCTACCAACCCCCAACACCAAGGGGTCCAAAAGTTAATAGGCTCCAACACCACACTGTCCCACCATTGGGAATGTATGCAGTTCTCCCGAGTTATCCCCCCCTCCATGGCCACAGGCAGACCCCTCAGTTAACCTAGTTAGGGAGGGTGTCGGACCTCCCAGCCTGGCAGTGCCCCATGATTGGTGCCCCGGAAGGATCTCCAGAGGTTCCGAACCCCCTTCCTTTGCCACAATGGTGCCAAAGGAATTTACTATTGGGCTCCCCGAAAGCCCGCTTCTCTTTCTCCCCATGTGTGTCTTCCCCCCTCCCCTCCCAGCCCCTCCCCCTCTCCCACCAGTAAGGACCATGAGGCAGGAAACATGGCCACCCTCTCCCCCCCCTTAAGGAACCATATCTCCCCCGTCATGGGAAACACACGGGGCCCAGACCACTCAAATCTGGGAACAATCCCCTCAAATAATGTCGTCAATTAAAATTATCTCCCTCAATGTTAAGGGCCTCAACTCAGTTAAGAAACGCAAATTAGCACTACAGGAACTTAGAAAAACCAAGGGCGACATTATCGGTATTCAAGAAACCCACTTTAACTCAAACGACCCCCCTAATACGTTCAAACATGCCTTTCCTCAGGCCTTCTATGCCTCATCCCCCATTAAAAAAAGAGGAGTCGCTATACTGATAAAAAACAATGTTCCCTTTGTCCCCACTAATATAACTAGAGACCTGGAGGGACGATACCTACTTCTGCAGGGCTCCATGTCAGGAACCCCAATCTCTATCATTAACGTATATGCCCCCAACGAAAACCAGGTTCACTTCGTACAGGTATCTAGAAAACCTTCTAGACTCCCTAGACCAATCAATACTCGCCTCCCTGCTACTGGTCGGGGACCTTAATATGGTTCTCTCACCTGACAAAGACAAATCTAATATGCCCACCACCACCCACACAGCCCAGACCCAGCAAAAGGCGAAAACGTTCAGAGAGATCTTACATAACTTTTCCCTCACAGACATTTGGAGGGCCCAGCACGTAGGCCAGAGGGACTACACGTTCTTTTCAGCCCCACAACAGTCATACTGGCGGATTGACTATTTGCTAGGCACTACAAACGTTCTCCAGGCAGCCTCCCACTCCAACATAGGCCCAATTACATGGTCTGACCATGCCCCAGTCGAATTGACCCTCTCTCTACCTTTTGTTAAGAGCTCCACGTATAAATGGAAACTTAATGACTCCCTCCTCAATGACCCGCAAGTCGAGGAATCAATTCAGCGACAATTAGCCTCATTCTTTGAAATAAATAAAGGGTCAGTCTCGGCAGCGTCAACGCTCTGGGAAGCCCACAAAGCTACAATAAGAGGAGACCTAATCTCTCTAGCATCCCACAAGAATAAAACCAAGCTAAAAGTACAGAAAGCACTATGGATAAGATACTAGCCCTCGAACAACAACACAAAAAGGCCCCCTCCAAAAGACTACTTAAAACACTTGACAAAACAAGATCTGAGCTATAATTATCCCAATTAGAAGAGGTAGAAAGAGCACTCAAATGGACCAACCAAAGGTTCTACAATAGGGGCAATAAGGCAGACAAACTCCTAGCGTCAAAATTAAGAGGTATTAAGGGAATGGCCCAAATCACAAGGATCCGCACAAAAAGCGGCCACACTACCTATGTGGAGAAAGAAATCGCTCAGGAATTTGCAAACTACTACACAGACCTTTATAATCTCCACCCTCCTAACTAGACACAGACACTGCAGATATTGCCTCGCAATTTCTGGCGCGATGCAATCTACCCTCTCTCACTGACGAGGAGCTTACAGCCCTGAACCACAAAATCTCGCAGGAGGAACTGACCCAAGCAATAAGCTCTCTCAAAATAGCCAAACCCCCAGGCCCAGACGGCTTTTTGAATGCCTACTACAAAAAAATTGTATCGTCCCTTTCCCCTTACCTAATTGAAATGTTCAACTCCTTCCTAGAAGGAGAACCGATTCCGGGCACAATTTCAGCTGCCAACTTAGCCATAATTCATAAGGAAGGAAGGGACCCGCTATAATGCGGTAATTACAGACCGATCTCCCTGCTTAATACAGACCTTAAACTCTTCAGCAAGATCCTTGCAAACAGGCTAAACCCTATTCTCCCCAGACTAATTCATATAGACCATGTTGGTTTCGTGTCAGGAAGACAGGCCTCTGACAACACCCGTAAAATCATTGATATTATTGACCACGTGCATCTCAATAAACTCCAGGCCATGATTCTCACCCAAATGCCGAGAAGGCTTTCGATCGGATCAAATGGACCTTCCTCAACCAAACCTTGATTAAATTCGGCTTCTCAGGCCACTTTCTCGAGGGTGTCCGAGCCCTATATCAGAACCCCACCGCATATCTAAAACTCCCAGGAGGACAATCAAATCCAATCCAAATAAGAAATGGAACCAGGCAGGGCTTCCCCCTCTCCCCTCTGCTTTTCGCAATCTCTATTGAACCGCTAGCATCTCAAATTAGAGCCGACCCAAACATCAAAGGCATAACAATCACCGATAAAAACTATAAAATATCCCTTTTCGCGGAAGATGTTATTCTGACCCTCGCTGACCCGCACATCTCCCTCCCTAATCTACAGAAACTGTTAGACCAATTCAGCCAGGTCTCAGACTATAAGATAAACACTGATAAATCCAAAGCGCTGAACATATCCCTCCCAGACCCCATTTGGAAACTCTTGCAATCAAATTACAAGTACAAATGGAATTCCTCCCACATAAAATACTTGGGAATAAAAATCACTAGTTCATACAGTTTACTGTACAGAGCAAACTACCCCCCCCCCCCTATTTGACCAAATAAAAAGAGACCTAGACGTTTGGAACACATACCATATCTCCTGGTTTGGCAGAATTGTCTCCGCTAAAATGAATATCCTCCCCCGCCTATTGTATTATTTCCAAACACTCCCAGTCCCAGTTCCAGTAGCCGAATTAAGAAATATACAATCACATATCCTACGTTTCATATGGAAACAACGTAAACCTAGAGTCCCGAGGTCGGTACTCCTGTCCGCAAACACAAGAGGAGGCTTGGGGGTCCCTGACGTGGTTAGATACTACCAAGCAGCCCAGCTCAGGCAAGCAGTGGTTTGGAACAACCCCCCGAGCTCTAACTGCTGGCTAGAAATAGAGTCACACCACGCATCCCCCATCCCCCTCCCAGTACTATTATCGTCCCAAGAGTACAAGGAAAAAAGGCCTCAGAAGCTCGAGCTTGGAGCAATGAAATGCACGTGGTCCACTTGGTTCAAGAACAGAGGGAAATATGGCCTAACTTCATCCCCCTCCCAACTCCCCCCCATATTCGGGAGCCCAGAATTCCCTCCTGGGTGCTCCCGAACCCAGTTTGGTCAATTCCAGGACCTAGACATTAGCATGGTTGCGGATCTGCTGGAGAATGACGAAGCTCTGTCCTTCCAAGAGCTCAAAACTAAATTTACAGCCCCCAATCTCCCCTTATTCAAATTCCTACAGATAAGGCATTTCCTTGGAGCTCTATCCCCGACCTCGAAATTCCCCCGCAGACCAGATTTGAGTCCCTCTGTCGAATAAGAGAATACCAGAAAGGACTAATTTCGGGAATCTACAGAATAACCGAGACCTCCCTCACCCACCCACCCACCCATACCTACATGCGAAAATGGTGTGCAGACCTCAACACACCAATAGACCTCGAGGACTGGGAGGACATCTGGTAAGCAGCTTCCAAAACTTCAATATGTTCCGTCACAAAAGAAAACATCTACAAAATACTATTTCAGTGGTACCTGACCCCGAGTAGACTGAGCCAGATTTTCCCCAGCACAGATGACCTGTGTTGGAGAGGATGTGGTCAAAAGGGTGACATGGCCCATATTTGGTGGTCATGTCTGGAAATCCAGAAGTTCTGGGCTAGAATCCAAACACTCCTGGATGATACCCTAGGTCTGGAGATCCCCCTGGACACCCTGGACCCCCTGACATGCGTGCTGGGCAAACCAATAGAGGATCTTCCAGCCCCCGCGACCAGGCTGACCTCCGCTATGTTAACGGCGGCGAGATGCTCGGTTGCGGCGGCCTGGAAGCAAGTAAAGGCACCCTCAAGATGACAGTAGTGAATATGATAAACACGGTTATGAATATGGAAAGACCACGGCCATGCTGAAACAAAAAATGCCCCAATTTTACAACACTTGGGAACCCTGGCCCAACTCAGGAGCCCTACCCCTGCCACAGGTTCTACCCAATAACTAAACAACTACAGCTTGGGATCGATCGGAGAGACCCCCTATCCCTTCCCCCCCTCCCCTTCTCCCCCTCTTCTTGTCGTCCCCACCTATCTTCCCACCCTCTGTCCCCCCCTCTTTTTCTACACTATAATCAGGAAAAGGATTTATTGAGACATCCGACATACTCAACAGTCATGTGCCAATGACTTCGACGCTCAGTGTTTTGACCTGATTGTAACCACTGTATGTATTCTTTATATATGTCTCCAATAAAGGAAAAAAAGTTTGAAAAAAAAAAAAAAAAAGAATAGTTGCAGTCTCTACTGTAGCTTTACCTGGTTTGGTTGTGGTAAATGGGGTGGGTGAAGCTTGTAATTGGCCCAGGGTAGGTGGTTAGGAAAGCGGGAGGAGTTAATCTGTTCATTACCTTAGCGGTTGAAACCTCTACGGTAATGAAGGAGATAACCCTTTCCTCGAGGCCTAACCACCCATCCCGGGGCAACTATAAGCTTCACACACCCCCTCTACCACCAACACCACCACACAGGGGGTAAAAGTGCCATTTGATAATTATGGAAAATACGCATTTCCGATTCAAATATACAAAACAGTGCAATAAAATAAAACACAAAATACAAACAATTGAGTAGCCATTTTATTAATTGATTGTCACTGTGGTTATCAATGCCCTCAAGAGCAGCATAGATTGCCACATAGGCAATCAATGGGCCTCCTATTACCCACAACCTTACCCCCAACAACCCCCCCTCCCCCACTCTCAAAGCACTATTATTCAGATCTGGATAATTTCACATTTGCCCATTAAAAATGAAATGTTAGCCAACCAACAAATAGTAAATAAAAGTTTGAATTACCCAGGCCCGGATGAAGGCCATCTTCATCTTTGTCCTCCTTGTCTTTCTGGTTCTCTTCCGTGGCACCAAGAATAAAATAAAAAAACATTAGTTACTGGCCTGTAACAAATTAAAATCCTTAACGGTTAGCAACCACCATGGTAATTAAGGAGTTAACCCCTCCCCCCAACTACCCACCCGGGAGGCCAAACCAACTTCCCCAGAGCAACTACCCCCAACCCATCTACCCCCATTACCACATATGTAAATTGGCAAAAGCACTAGCAACCAAATATGGCTAATAGCGCTTTTGCCCATTTGTGTTGAAATAAATAAAAAATTAAACAATAAAATAAAAATGACATTTCAATACATAAAAATAAATAGTCATCAATAAACCCATTGATTGTCACTGTAGTTAATTATGCCCTCAACAGGGGCACAGATAACCACTTTGGAAACCAATGGGCAACCTAAAAAAATAAAATAAAAAATACATTACAATAAAATTAAAACAGTAGCAAAAGGTGTGACCAAGATACAGAGCAGAGTGTTCGCAGGCTCGCTCAGCTCCGGTGAAAGGAGCAGGGACACTGCTCACCCGGCCGAGCTGGACCCCCCAAATAGCTTCAAACCCTGAAGCATAACCCCACACACGAGTTCCCGGTCGTGGAGGCAGCTCCGGGTGCTCTCTACGCCGGATAATCACCATGCAGACACCACCGCAGCTCGTGAGATCCCACGTTGCAGAGGATCCAATATGGCCACCTGATCAGCAGTATAGGCTGATCCGCGGCTCAGCAGACCGAACGGGTGGCGGGGGACGGGGGGGAGACGCTCCACCGCAAGACCCGATCGACGGAGGTGGAGCGGAGGCGCGCCTAACAGACCAGGAGCCAGGCAGACGCCGACGGTGCCGAGGTAGGGTGAGGAGAGGGCAGATACCTGTGGGATACAGGAGCCTATGCAGAAACCCTGCTAATAGGCCACTGTAGTGCTTGCCAAACACAGCAGAGGTGGAGATAGCCCCCCCCATCACACCACCCCCTGGACAGACATACAGCAGCGCAGTGGGCCCCCCCTACACCCCCACACCCCCACTTCCACCCCACTTCCAACCAAGGATATAACTATATACACAAAAGACAGTGCGGGTGCCATCAGAAACAGAGGCAAGAGGCTACCGATCAAGACCTGTGTGCCTAACCAATGGTCCAATTTCACCTCGGTATAAAGCTGTCTGAGCAGGACAAGCTGCAAACTCGCCCAAGACAACTCACTCTAAAATGACTGTCATAAACTTTTGAGTGATTAATATTGTGGGACTGAAAAACTACACTGCTATAAAATCACGCTCCCCAATTTTTTCCCCCACGCAATCTGCGAACACTTAAATAAACCTATGTAGCAGTGGGAATTATTTGTGTAGGGGTGGAAATGTGGTTCTGTGAATATTTAAAGCCTGAGACCATGACCCACCCACCCCAGGGGCATATGCCTTAAAGCAGCTAAATATATAATTCAACAAGAACGACTTTGGTTTTAACAATTTCTAGTTATTTGTACAAAACCCAGTTGTGGAATGGCTCCAGCAAAAAAGACACCAAAACCGGACGCTTCCCTGTTCTTTAAACAAAAGAATGCCACTTCTAAGCCCCCAAGAAAAGAAAAGACCTCACAGCCCAGGACCAAGAAGAAACCGAGTCGGGTTCAGACTCGGACCAGGGGTCAAACATAAGAAATGATCTGAAGGCTTGGGTCAAAGAGATCAAGCAGACATTTCACGAAGAATTGCAGAACGCAATGAAGGGACTACGCTCCGAAATTGCGGTGGTCAAGGTGCGCACTACAGGCCTAGAGGAAGCTATGGAGGCCTCCAACGAAAGATAGATCGAGGTAGACTCAGATATAGCCCAGCTGAGAGATCAGATATCTCGTCTTGAAGACGCGCAGGAGGAAGCTGAGAATCGATCAAGAAGGAACAATATCAGGATTCGGAATGTCCCAGAGACGGTCGCGGCAGAAGATATTAAACCTTATCTCCACAGGCTGTTTCAAAGTATATTCTCAGAAGCCACCAATCCTAAACTGGAGCGTGACAGGGCCCACAGAGTTTTCAGACCCAAGGTGTTTGAGAACAGAGGACCCAGAGACATAATCACCAGGCTGCACTGCTTCTCAACCAAAGAGGAAATTATCACCAAAACCAGAAACCAGGACAACTTCCACTTTGAAGAATCGGAACTACAAATCTTTTCCGACCTTGTGCCTGCCACACTGGCTAAAAGATGGGAGCTTAGAGAGATAACGAGCTTTCTACAAAGTAAAGACATCAGATACCGCTGGGGCTTCCCATTCCGTTTACAAGCATAGCACAATGGGAAACAAGCAACACTCAGGAAGCCAGAGGAGGGCCTGGCATTCATGGCAGCCCTGGGTCTGGAGGTCCCGCCGGAAATTGAAGCCCAAGCGAGAGCCCCCACGACAAGTAGGACTTAAACAACTGTGATTTAGTCTAACCACTTTAAATATTGGAGAATAAAGTTAATGTTAAGCAGAATCTTTAGATCAATAACAATTAAGTGAGATATAAGAACAAGGTCAGAGTTTTAAGAATATGGACTAATTATAACCACAAGATTTGTTGTGTATTCCACAGTATTATATAACTTGTTAATGTTTGATTGTTGTCTTTTTATATATATATATGTTTTAGAACTGACAAAAAATTTATGAAGGACAAGAAGATTGGAGACCACAGAACCTCAGCCACGCTCCCAAGTTGAACGGTTGCCTGTAGGTGACCAAAATTCACCATAATGCAAGTACCATAATGCACCCCACACACTTCCCCCCCTTTATCTTAGACTCTGCATGCCCCTAAAATCCCCAGGAAGCGCAAAAAATATGTGGAAACAAAAAATATTGATAGTGCAATATTGTATGTGATAAGATCAAAGTAAATTGACTGATCTATTTTAGGAGTACTCACAAGCGTGAGAGTGTTAGAGGCACGTAAAGGTATCTTTGGGTACTGTGGATGTCACACAGCGATCAGGAAATCAGTCTGATGAAACCGAATAGGTGAAACACGTAGAGTGACGTTTTCAACATTGGCCGGAACCCCTGGAAGCGGATGACGTCACTTCCGGTTTCAGCTGGAACGCATCCGTGACACGCACGCCACAGCAGAGGGGAACCAGAGATATCATCTATCCGGCTGCAGAGATCCACTGCGTGTGATCGAAATGCTTTTTTAACTTTGAAACCATGTGAGTGTATTACATTTCACTTACCTTTTAAAACCTTTTTGTATACAGTCTGCACTATGTCCAGTCTTATTTTTTAAGGTTTCTTGGAGTCTATATATGGGGCAAAGACTGGTTTCCTGATCGCTGTGTGACATCCACAGTACCCAAAGATACCTTTACGTGCCTCTAACACTCTCACGCTTGTGAGTACTCCAAAAATAGATCAGTCAATTTACTTTGATCTTATGACATACAATATTGCAGTATCAATATTTTTTGTTTCCACATATTTTTTGCGCTTCCTTGTGAACCATCCCTACTACCTACTACGAGGACTGAAAGAGCAATCCTGCACTGGGTCATAGCAGCACTTTTACATGTGTTTGTATAAGTATCACCATTTGATTATTTAATTATCACTATATTATTTTGCACACTTTGATTTATTTAGAGCGCCACAATTTGATAAGTTTTCTTTTCACCTAAAATCCCCAGGGCAGAGTCAAAGGCCCGAGTTAATAGAGGGCTTTATCCCACACCAAGTTTATGAACCCCAAGTCCACTTTTGTTTTCACCCAATTATTTCTCCCCCACATCCCAAATGGAATCCATGTAAAAACATTGAGCTCTGTATAACTAGAAAACAGGGAGAGGTACACTCTCTGAAACAAAATCGCCAGGAAGTATGCAGACCCAAAAAAAACAGAAACAAAGAAACTTTGTATAATTCAATAAATGACAATGTATGGCTAGCCGCTTAAAAATAATCACACAGAATGTTAAAGGGTTAAACTCTCCTATGAAAAGGAGGCTTATGTTTAGAGATTTTAAAACTAAACAAGGAGATATATACATGATCCAAGAGAAACACTTGGTTAGAGAAGACATAAATAGACTGAGAGATAAAAAGGACCACCAAATTACCACTCCCCAGCAATAAATAAAAAGGCAGGAGTAGCAATATTGATTAAAACTGGTGTCCCCTTTGCTATAGACAAGATAAAAAGAGACAAAGAAGGACGCATGCTAATTATAACTGGCAAATTCGGACCCGCAGACCTGACCTTAGCCTGTTTGTATGCTCCTAATAAAGACCAGAAAATGTTTATTCATGAGGCATTTGATATAATCAATCAATATAGGAAAGGCCATTTAATAATCGGAGGGGATTTAAACACGATCATAGAGAGCAACAAAGACAAAGCGAGAATATCAGGTAGAGAACAACACATACATTTAAAAAATTCAATTGCCCTCAAACAAAATATAAGAACAAGCGGACTGGTGGATGCATGGCAGCTGATGAACCTCATAACAAGGGGTACTCATTTTACTCAGCCCCGCACAAACAGTATACGCGAATAGATTATATTTATAATATCACATGGTCAGACCATGCCCCAGTGCTACTAACACTGAAGGATCTGCACCAGAGACCAGTCGGAGCAAGATGGCTTATCAACGACCTCCTGCTTTGAATTCCCGAGACCAAAAATGTGATAAGGGCTGCTATACTAGACTACTTTTCAATAAATTACAATGGACAAGTAGAAGACAGTACTCTATGGGCCACACACAAAGCGACCATCAGAGGTAAAATAAACAATATTGCCTCACACAGAAAAAGAGAAAAAAATAAGAATATAAACAGTTTAAACAAAAGCATTAGGGAGAATGAGGAGAACTTTCAAAGTATCCCCTCAGACGAAATTAGAGATAGAACAAAACTAAAAATATACTGATAGAGGACACCGAGAAAACAATGAGCTGGACAAACCAAACGCACTACGAGAAAGGAAACAAAGCAGACAGATATTTAGCAGCCAAACTCTGCAATAAAACGACTAATCTTAATATATTTAGTATAAAGACCAACCAAGATAAAATGATATATAACCCCGTAGAAATAAATAAAGAATTTGTGGCTTACTATAATAATTTCTATAATTTGACAAACCACGACCAAAGCAAAATAGACATGGCTACAAAAATACAGTAGATGACTATATAAAAACAGCCAGATTAACTAGGCTATTAAATCCCTTAAAAATTCTAAAGCCCCGGGCCCGAATGGCTTTATGAATTTTTATTATAAAAAATACGAGAATATACTGAAACCCTATCTAATTAGATGGTTTAAAGGGATCTTAAAAGGCAAAACTATGCCAACCGAGTCACTGGAAGCCCCAATCATAGTAATCCCCAAAAAAGGAAAAGATCCCACCCTATGCTCTAGCTACAGACCTATCTCTCTAATAAATACAGATACAAAATAGTTTGAAAAAATCTTAGCAACCAGATTGAATAAGGTTCTAAATATTTTGATCCACCCAGACCAAGTGGGGTTTACACCAGAACAACAGGCCTCGAATAATATCCGCAGGATCATTAATATTATCCATAATAGCAACACGAATTAATGCCCCACACTGATACTAGGACTTGACGCAGAAATAGCATTCGATAGGGTGGCCTGGCCCTTTATGTTTCGAGCGCTCAGAGAGGTAGGACTCCATGAAAACTTTATAAATGGTATAGCAGCCCTATATTCCAACCCAACAGCTACAGTCCGCACTTCAGGCTACACCTCAGCACCTTTTAAGATTACAAACGACACCCGCTGTCCCCCCTGTTGTTTGCTATCTAAATAGAAGTCTTAGCCACAAGAATAAGATCAAACCTAGAGATAAAAGGCGTTCCAATAGGCAATGAAGTCTACAAAACATCCCTTTTTGCAGACGATATTCTACTTTCCTTGACCAGCCCAGAGTCATCCCTGAGAAGCTTGTTTGATACATTACATGAATTTGGCAAAATTTCAAATTTCAAAGTCAACCACACTAAATCTGAAGCTATAAATGTTTACATACCGAAAGAGAAAGAGCTCAAAAAGAAATTCCCCATAAAGTGGAAGACAGATAAGTTAAAATATCTGGGGGTTTTCATTAGACAAAAATACGAGGATATTTATAACGCGAACTACCCAAATCTAATCAAAACTTTAAAAAAAGATCTGTCGAACTGGGCGAGCCACCAGATCTCCTGGTCAGGTAGGATTGTTTCAGTTAAAATTAACCTACTACCAAGAATATTATACTTGTTTCAAGTTCTCCCAGTAACGGTCCCAGCGAATGTCATTAGGGACCTGGAAAAAGAGATAGCCAAATTTATCTGGAACGGCAAAAAGCCTCGAATTAAGAAAAAAATAATGACACTCCCTCTGACCAAAGGAGGCCTAGGGCAACCCAACCTAGCTAAATATTATAAAGCAGCTAGACTGAGTCCGTTAATTTATTGGTCTGCAACCCCGGGTACAAAGCCATGGGTAGATATAGAGATAATGGAGGCCAAAATGCCAAATATGGCAAACCTGTTGTGGATAAAAAAAGATAACAGAGCAGACCACTATAAATCCCACTCAGTCTTAACACACTCTTTATGCATCTGGGACAAAAACTGTAAACACAAATAGATCTCATCTATCCCTTCGCCTCTGACACCAATCAGACTCAACCCAGAGTTCCCAGCATCGCAACACAATTGTTTTTATAAGATGGGAAGAAAAAGGGTTATCTTGTATTGGTAGCATGCAAAAAGGGGGCAGAGTTAAGTAATTCTCTGTTTTAAGCGGAGAATATGATATCCCGAATACACACACACTCCAGTATATGCAGCTTAAACATTATGTTTCCTCGATATGGCCACAAGAAATGTGGACTAGAACCTTGACCACTTTCGAGAGGCTGTACCAATCAGGCATATACAATAAAGGGACAATCGCCCAGTTTTACCAGGTACTGATACAGGAACATAGAGGGCAAACAAGCAAAAATATATCAGATTGGGAAAAAGATATAGGAAATACCATGGAGGAGGAGGACAGGGAAGAAATATTTGAAAGAATAGCTAAAGCTTCCAGATGCTCAGCGGTTAGAGAAACGAATTTGAAAATCCTTCACAGATGGTATTACACGCCTGTGCGCCTCCATTCTTTCTTTCCATCAACTTCCCATATGTGCTGGCATAACTGTGGACAAGTGGGCACGTTTAAACATATCTGGTGGTCTTGCCCCATGATCATCCTATACTGGGGAAGAATCAGATGACTAATAAAGGGGGTACTAGGTTTGGACTTGACATGGGATATGGAAACTGTACTTTTATTAAAACCTACAGGCGGTCTCGAAAGGAAGGCAGACTATTTGATAATACAAATTCTCTCGGCAGCTAAAGAAATGATAGCGAAACATTGTAAACAGAACGATTCCCCACCAATCACAACTGTAATGAATAAAATGAACCATGTTATGACTATGGAAAGATTAACCAGTCTAGTCCATGATAGATTTAATAGCTTCTTGACAACCTGGGACCCTTGGGCAATTTATATATGGCAAAATCCAAATCTGACCTAAAACCGTGAACTCAGATACGACTTCAAACCAAACTGTTTGCATTTCTAACACACAGGATGTCTTTTATACTTTTATATAAATATATGTATACCTCTACTTGCAAGTTCCCTGCGCGGAGACCATTGTGGATGATTCCCCCGAACCCTCCCCAGCCACCCTTTTCTGTACCCCCCCCTCCCTTTTAAGTTTTGAAAAACAATAAATACAAGTTAAAAAAAAAACAGTAGCAAAAAAGCACTGACTGTCATTATGGTTAACTATGCCCTCAAAGGGCACGGATAATCACATTGGCAATTAATGGGCAATATAAAAAAAATGCAATTAAATAAAATACAACACAAGTGTATTTTACCCTTGCCGGGAAGAAGGCTTTCATCCTCCTCCTGAATACCTGGCAGACAATACTCTCAACTTGAAATTTACTCACACATATAATAAAAACCAAATTTATTTTCTAGATTTAAATTTATTTGTGGACATGGAGTATAAAATTCAATCAGACATTTATAGAAAGGAGAATGCCAGGAATTCATTGCTTCATTATAACAGTTGTCACGCACGCCCCCTGGTTAGAGGCATTCCAAAGGGGCAGTTCCTGCGATTACGCCGGAACTGCTCCACATTGGAGGCCTTTATCCACAGGGCGAAAGAGATGAGAGGGAGGTTCCTGTCGAGGGGGTACGATGGTGCAGACCTTGATCAGGCATACCAGCATGCACTGAATATTGATAGGAATACCCTCACCAACATGTCAGCCAACAGTACACAGATAGACACACAGGCCGAGAACACAGAAGCGCCATTCTTTATTACAAACTATAGCGAACAAGCAAACTCAATTAAAACTATCATACGCAAACATTGGGCCACACTTTCACTAGATCCTTTACTAAACAAAATAGCATGTGTGGGACCCAAAATAGTGTTTCGTAGAGCCGCTACGCTAGGGAATCTCCTGTCACCCAGTTTGTTGAAAACTACTAATACCAACCAGAATAAACTGTCTTTTTTTCCAAAATTGATTGGATCATTTAAATGTGGGCATTGTAAGATTTGTCCCAAAATGAGGAAAGCTAAACATTTCACTGATAAAGAGGAAACACGGAAATATCAGATAAAAACCTTTATGTCATGTCAGACCAATTATGTCATATACCTGCTACAATGCGGATGTAAGAAACAGTATGTGGGGCTTACCAGCAGAGCCTTAAAAATCCGCATTTTAGAACACTTAAGGCTCATTAAGAATTTAGACATGACACATCCGGTCCCAATCCACTTTAACAACTGTCCATTGGGTTCTGTGGACAACTTTAGTTGTTGCGCTATAGAACACATAGTCCTCCCCCCTCGGGGAGGTGATAGAATCAAGCTCCTACACCAAAGGGAGGCGCACTGGATCCACACACTAAATACATTACAACCCAATGGACTTAATGTGGATTGGGATCTACGATGTTTTCTTTAAGAGATATATAGGAGTGTTATATGTGGAATGCATATATGTATATATTACAGTCCTCCTTAGAACAGAACGTCTAGTGTGTATTTCTGATCTAGTCTCCGCACTGTCTCTTCCTCATTCCCTTCCTCCCCCCTCCCCCCCCCTCCCCCCTCTTCCCAACCCCCTCCTCCCCCTCCACTTTGACTAACCTCTACCCCTGTTTCCCCTTCCCTCCCCACCTGCCTTCCCTTGATTCATTGGTCTACAAGTCATAAATATGTTTAAATTAAAGCATTAGGAAGCCCCTATATGTATGATTGACTTATAGGTGTATAACTTGGTTTATTGTGAATCTAGTGTTGAGCATATTCAACTTGCAGTGTTTGCAACAGCTTTTTATTTGTATTTATACACCTGGAATTTGCTGCCAAACAGTCTTATCATTTTGCCATTGTGTATGTCTGAATATATATTTGAGATGCTCTCCGTGCATATAATATGTTTACAGTGAGTTGCACAGACATTAAGGACTTTAAATAGCATGGATATTAGCTAATAGGCATAAAGCACTGAAGGGGTTAAAGTTTTAATGCTGCTTTCGCGGGCTTTTAGGAATTTAAGAGGCTGTCACCACTTCTCCCCACTCCAAGACGAAGCCCTCTGCATAAGGGTGAAACGCGTTGAGGGGGAGATGCTGGTGTAGCCCTGGTGTGTGTCAATAAAGTTTTTTGGAACAAGCCATCCGGGAGCCTTTCTTTGGACATGCGCAGTTGCGCCGCACTTCTACCCATTCTCTTTCATCCTCCTCATGCAAATGTGGCACAGACAACTATTGACAATGAAACAATGATCCTCATCTTGAAGAACAGCATGATGTGCAGAAGTCTACAATCCTCAGTTACTTGAAGAGGAGTCACTGGTGAATAGATCTTCTTATCGTCTTTCTTTTCTTCTTATCTTCTTTCGTTTATTTTTCTTTCTGTCAAATGAGACGTGGCATGCCTTATATAATGCATGTGGTCCCATTTGACAGACAAATTATACATCCCCTAATCAGATTGATGGATATACCATGTTTCCGGGCATTTGATTAGGCTAAGAATGACTTCTCTATCAAACTTGATGGAATCACATGGAACGTCCACCAGTCCGATTGGTGGATGTACCATGTGATGCCTTCCCTTTTTTGGGTGATCTGACATCACCTTCAAGGGAGGTAAGCATATGGGACCTGGTTGGATGGCTTCCCTCTTTTAAGGTGATGTCGCCCAACCCCTCTACCACCAACAAAGCAGCTCCTGCTATTTAACCCCATCATTGCCTTAGTAGTTAGCAACCAAGAGAATGAAGCTGGACTAGAATTACATTTTTTATTACCTAGGATTGAAGCTGGCAGTCTCTGAAACTGAAATAAATGCGGGTCAGCTACAGAGACCCCCGGATTCAATCTTATTTAGTACAAATAATATGAACTCTTCATAATATATGTGCTGTGCTCAGTCTCAAAGGAAACTAACATTCCTGAGATATCCCCTGTTCATAAAAGAGAGAGGTGACAAACCGGTCACCACTTAGTTGGTGGACTTTATTAAAAATGAGGATATCATGTGAAACCATCTATTCTGGCTACTAACAGGTACATATTTGGCATTGTGGCAATAAGACAAATCAAATCATACTACACACTGCATGGATAAGAGGTGCCTAAGAAAAATACTGTAACTGTTTTTCCTGTGAAAATAGACATTAGGCCGGCACATTTTATACACCAGCGTGTATGTGAAGTATACAGACACAATCATGAAGATGGCTTCTGTCTAAGTATTCAGGAAATTAAGTTATGAGTGTGTTTATATATTGGCAACAAAAGAGCTCCACTCACTCTGCCAAAGATACACAAGGGGTTCACTTGGGCAAGATCAATGAATGAAATACAAATAGATATAAACTTTGTCCCCAAAGATGGGGCAAAGCCTATGAACCAAGTGTGTGCACTCACCTTAAATAAAAAATAATGCAGTGTAATACTGTACCAAACTGATACAAGGACTACTACCAATAATGACTACAGAGGAAACAAAATAATCCCTTATACAAATAAATGCAGGTAAGTGATAATTTTAAATACTTTTAATATTAATGACAATAAAATGATAGGGGTTGTTGGACAAACAATTAACCAATACAAACACTTAAATGATTGCCACACATGGCCTGTATAATAGGCTTGCTGAAAAACACTTTAAATTGAGTATTTTAACCCCTATAGTCCCCCTATGTTATATGGATCCTGCGTTCTTAAATTAGAGCCTGCTCAGAATTTAGTCTGAATTATCTAAAATCAGCCCTGGTGTCAGGAAAGTTGGAAAATCATAGTCAGTAACAGTACAAAATTTGGAATCAACGTGACTGGTTAGTGGCAATATGTCCTGTGCATTTAATTAGAGTGCTATACAGGCACCATCAGATGATGGGAGAGATCTGATGAGTTGCCATCTTTCCTATGCTAGTGATCTCTCTGGGAAAAGCCTATGATATGGTAAAGTATATGAATTTCTATGTATGTTTTAGCGTTTTATTTTAAGAAACTGTTCTGCATTTATTGTAATTGTATGTTCTTGTGATAATCTTTTTTCTATAATCTAAGCACCTTATGTCTATATACTGTATATGTTAAACCATTTTTAATAAGTAAATGTTTAGGGTCTGCAACCCTGCTTTTCACCATTTGCATGTCATTTCCCAGAATCCCTTGCTGCAGTGGAAGCACTGTATGCTAGGTGATAATGGCAAAAAGCAGGGTTGCGGACCTGTCTAAGACATGTGAATGTGCTCACAAGTAATATTTGTATATGCTGTATGCTATACGGGGGAGGGTTTTTAGTCACCTTTTCACTCACCATAACCTAAATAATGTGTGGTGAAGACCTATCCAAAGTCTCAAATTGCAAGGCCAGTACAACCAACCTCACACTGATGAGACCCAAAAGTTTGAAACAGTCTATCTGTGAGTAGGTTAACTGGCTTTCCATCTTATCCTAGGCTATGTTTAAAAGCTGTGTTTAAAACAGCGAGCATTGGCATAATGGCTCCATGTAATAATTGACTTGAGACAAAAGGTGGCACTGTGTGCCCATTTGCATGTCATGTTTCAGAATCCCTTGCTGCAGTGGAAGCACTGTATGCTAGGTGATAATGGCAAAAGTAGTATTTTTATATATATAAATAATTATTTTTTAATTACATATTTGTATATATTTTTTGGGTGGTGGAAGCATATAGATATGATTGCAATCATGTAAGGGGTTAATATGAACTCATTGAAAGTAACTGGCACAGGAGAAAGGTGAGTTGACTAGAATAGCCCTTTATATTAACCGTGGTTGCATATCTAAGTCACGTGTTCAAAGGTGTGCCACAAGAAACACAGAGCAGGTAGAGAAAATAGCATAATCAGTGGAGTAGGCCACATCATTAAGAAGAGAGGGAGAAGAAACATAGTAGGAGTTTGAAAACTGATCAGTTGACAAGAGATGTAGGCTTTAAATAACCCACGTGTATACAGAGGCGGCACATTTTATTTGAGTGCGGCTAGCTCCGCAAGCCTGGGGATGCCCCGGCATGCTAGCCGCACTCCCTCGGCGTGCCGCGCGTCATCGACGCGCGGTCACGCGTCATCGGGTGCCTGCGCCCCCTGCACGCGCGTCCAGGGCTCCCGAGGGAGCCCTGGTGTCCCGCGATGTGTGGGACGGCGGCAGGGGGTTCCGGGGGACCTGGCGGACCCGGCAGCGGGAGGGAGAAAGCCCCGATCGGAGGGCGCTCCTCCGTGTCTTCGGCGCGCGCCCGGCACCCTCTGGCACGCGCCAGGTTACTGTTGCGGCCGAGAACGGGCAAATGCTCGAATAAACTCGGCCGCAGCAGTACCTAAACATGAAGTGAGACAGACAACAAACTGTATTTCCAAGAGGCAAGAATGAGTGAGAACAACTACTGCTGTTTCCTGTAGCCTTTTTTTTAACAATTAAATGATGAATTCCAGGGTAATATAGCATACCGTATACGCATTGATCCCTCCACAAAAACAGCCCTCACTAAAATAACTAATGACCTCCATGCTGCCAAAGACAGAAGTCATTACACACTGCTCATATTACTCAAACGCTCTGCAGCATTTGATACTGTGGACCACCCTCTCCTTTTTCACATTCTCCATACTCTTGGTATTCATAACAAGGTTCTATCCTGGATCTACTCTTACCTCTCCCATCGTACTTTCAGTGTCTCTTGTGCTAAAACCTCCTACTCCTTTATCGATCTCTCTGTGGGTGTACCCCAGGGCTCTGTCCTGGGACCTCTTCCCTTTTCTCTTTACACACTCTCTCTGAGTGACCTATTCACATCTCTTGGGTTTAAATATCACCTCTATGCTGATGACACACAAATTTACTTTTAAACCCCTGACCTTACACCTGATGTACAGTCCAAAGTTTCTTAATGTCTCCGCTATATCATCCTGGATGGCCCTCAGCCGAATTAAGCTTAACATGTCAAAAACAGAACTCCTCATATTTCCTCTCAAACCTGGCCCTACTACAGTACCTCTTTCTAAATTACTGTTGGAAGCACTATCATACACCCAGTATCACAAACACACTGCCAATGGGTCACACTAGACTCCACTCTCACATTCTCCTCTCACATTCCAAAGGTAGCTAAAACCTGTCATTTTTTTCCTCTGCAATATTACCAAGATATGCCCTTTCCTTTGTTGCTCGACTGCTAAACTCTGACACAGACCCTCATTGTCTCTTACCTCGATTTCTGTAACCTCCTGCTGTCTGGAATCCCTGCCTCTCACCTGTCTCCCCTACAATCTATCCTAAACGCTGCTGCCAGAATCACTCTACTCTTTCCTAAATCTGTCTCAGCATCTCCCCTGCTAAAATCCCTTTCCTGGATTCCTATAAATCCTGTATCATACACTCAATTCTCCTCCTCACTTTTAAAACTTTACACTCTTCTGCTCCTTCTTAGATCTCAGCCCTAATTTCTCGCTATACACCATCTTGACTCTTGCGTTCTACTCAAAGATGTCTTCTCTCTACCCCTTTTGTATCTAAAGCCCTCTCCCACCTTAAACCTTTCTCACTGACTGCCCTACACCTCTGGAATGCCCTTCCCCTTGATAACTAGCACCCTCTCTATCTACCTTTAAGACCCACCTGCTTAAGGAAGCATAGAGTATGAGTAGCTCCATGGCTGATACTTTACACCTCATACATAAACCTTGGCACTTTGCAGACGCACTTACCAGAACGCCCTCCTACTGTCTCTGTACGTTCTTCCTACCAACCACTTAGATTGTAAGCTCTTCGGAGCAGGGACTCCCTTTCCTAAATGTTACTGTTATGTCTGAAGCACTTCTTCCCATTATCTGTTATTTGTATAATTTGTTATTTATATGATTGTCGTGTATTACTGCTGTGACATACATACACATAGACATACATACATATATACATACATATTGCACCTTTAAACTCACATTCCATGTGTTTTTGCTGCTTTTTTTTTGCAGAACACATACAGTATAATTGTTATCTCAAATGGGATTATAATCCATAATCTCAAAATACAAATATCCTGTACATACATTTCAATGTTATTTGTTTTGGGATATTTAGTGCTTAAAATATTATATTCTTATCGTATTATGTACCATTTTAGAGATCATTTAAATTTCAAATATACAGTTGCATCCTGGCTTGTGACAATCGTAAAAAGACTCTTGTTGGGTATTTTAGTTTAGCACCTGTCTCGCAGTAGATTGTCTGCAATTGATTTATGGGAATAGTCATGCACATTCATTTTTTTTAAGCTGAAATTATAATGACTATAACAAACGTAATATATAATAAAGACAAAGATTAAATGTTAAGATAGTAAGATAAGCAGAGTCTACAGAATTCCAGAGCCCATTATTTTACTCGTAGCTGCTCAATTTCTGGGTTGATGAAGCTACTAACTACCTTATATTCCCTAGCCTATTTTTAATATCACTTATTACTCCCCTCTCCTTTCATCCTTCTTAGATTTATTACAGTATGAATTGCCTTTTTCCTTCATGATACTCACTTTTTATGTATTGTATTTCATTTTTGTTGCATTTTCTATTGAAGACATACAAAAAAATATCAATGTGATTTTTAATTCTTTGAAGCCATATTATGGTGATATTATTTATTTTATTATTTTTGTAAACATAGTGTAATATGTTTAGCGTAAAGTTTGTATGATAGAAAACTAACATGCTATGTATTTTCCATTGCTTTGTACAAGAAAATATGTCTAGTTTTGTGCTAGCTAACATCAATTAATGGACAAATAAAATCCTACAGTAAAACACTTATTTAAAAAAATGTCTCTCTTATAAATAGGGAACACCTACAATTATATTCTGATATCCTGCAAGGAAAAACATACTTGAATTTAACAATGATACATACTGTAGCTAAGTGAATAGATTTTGTTGTATGGTTTAAAAATTGGTTAACTGCAAACATTTGGGCATGATAAAATAGAGATTGGGATAATTGTTTGCTTCCAGCAATGTTTTTTTTTATTATTCATGTGTAGCTGAGTCCCCCTCCTTACCTCCGGTGAGTTGGAACTGCTGCTGTGTGCGAATCCAACATGGTGGCCCCTTCACTCCAAGTCTGTCGGTTGAGGTAACCTGTGCTGATTCATGCTATTTCATTTCTAGTTCGAGTCACCCGAAGGACTGAAATGTGTGACACCTGGAGGGAGAGTTTTGGCTGTCTGGGAGCCAGAAACATCTGTAAGGGGACTATATGAAAATACAAATATAGAAATGAAACCTGGCGCATGTGTACATAAATAATGTGAATTAAACAAAATCAATGTGTATATTCCATAAAAGGATATGGGTGACTGAAATGAGTGGAGTCCTTTCTTCCAGACGTTGAATGGTTAATGAACAGAAAATGGACTCAGTTCTCAATGCACGTGGAAAAAAAAAAAATAAGTTTCTCCTTCGCTGCAAATTATTGTCCTGTAGAGTGAGACATAAACCAGGGACAAAACATTGCGCAGTATTGTTTTTCAGCAAAGAAGTCCTCCCATATGCAACTCAAACACATGCCCACTTACTAGAGTTAGAGTAGGCAGCATGCAGTGGAGAGAAACTGTATATGTGGTCTTCTAGATCCAGGCGTTTTCAGGGTAACACGAACCCCACGTGGTATCCCCGATCTCGATGGGTACTAAAAGAACCTCCTTCTCAGGAAAATATCTCCTGAATCTGTTCCAGGTCTCCTGTATATATTCTCCAACAAGGGTTAAAAAGAAACAGAGGATTGCGCAATATCTAAAAACTTTAATAACGCCTCCAGAACTCGAACAGAATTATACTCACAAGGAACCGTGAGTTTAAAATCAAATTAGAAGTGCCCGACCCGGCCACCCAACACCAACAGCAACACATAATCTCTGGTAGTCCTTGCCGGTACCGCGTGTACCTCGCGATATTCCGGCGCGAGCGTGATGACGTCACCACCTCCATTCCTAGACCGGTGATCAGATGAGTGTCCAGGCCAGCGTCTCCTTAGGCTCCTCCCTATGCGTTTCGTGACGGGGAACGTCACTTCGTCAGGGGGTTGTGGAGCCTCAGCAATCCCGTGTGTTTAAATAGCCCCATTTTAACCCATTAATGGATGGGGCGGCATATAAAATGGCAAAGGTGAATCTACTGATGCTTTGTGATGGCAGCAGTGGGGTTAAAAACACCTCTGGAATAAGCAATTAGTTCAACTAGGCACATTTATATAAAATACATAACTAAATGACTAATAAAACCGGAAACATAAATTGAACAACAGGAAAACATATTGACATTCTTATGGTGATAGAACAGGGAGTCTCTAAAGGATGGATGCCAGATCAAAGTCTATGTTAAGCCCTTTAGGGGAGAGGGTCTTTAGTATAGATCCAGAAGGTCTCTTGTTGAGAGACCCTCTGTAATCTATCTCCCCCTCTAACACCAACCTTAGGGCAATCAATGCCAATGCAGGTGAGTCCATCAGGTAACATGTTATGATGAATCTTAAAGTGGTTGGATACACTATGTGTCTCCAAACCCTTTTTGATGTTATACACATGTTCTGCAAACCTTCTCTTAAGAGGTCTCCCTGTTCTACCCACATACTGTAACCCGCATGGGCATTCTAAAAGGTAAACACAAAAATTGGATTTGCAAGTAATGAATGTTTGAATATCATAACTTTTGCAAGTGACATTAGATTTAAACTCTTTGCATTTGGATCCAAAACTGCAACCAATACATTTTTTGCATGGATAGTAGCCTTTAAGATCTTCAAGCCACATGGTTTGGCTAGATCCCGAACATTTCTTAGGGCAGCTAGGTGCTATTTGTGATTTCAAATTTCGGGCTATTTTGTACACAATTTTTATACACAATTTGAGGTCTATTTGGTAATATTGAATTAAGGATAGGGTCTCTTTGTAGAATCCCCCAGTGCTTATTAAACACCTTAGAAATATCATGAGACATCCCATTAAATTGAGTTATAATGGGAGATATACCTTGTCTACATCCAGAGGTGCCTTTTTCGCAGATTGAATTAAAGTAGTTCTGTCTGTATTGCTTGCCTGATCTATGGCATCCTTGACAAGTCTCATATTGTATTTCCTATCCTTAAACTTCATACCTAGATCTTTAATCTGTTCTTTATATACTTCTGGTTGTGAACAGTTTCTATTTACTCTTAAAGCCTGCCCTTTAGGAATATTCTTGATGCATTGTGAATGGTGATGACTGGATGCTAAAACATAGGAGTTGGCATTCACTTCCTTATAGTAGGTTTTAGTCTGTATAGTATTGTAAGGGGACTATAGTATCACGGTCAAAGGGTGGCAATCACAGTATTCATGGATAGTGTCTGAGGGGGGATCTTGAAAGATTCTCATAGCATTCTCCAGCACAGGGAGCCACAGTGTAGTTTAATTGGACTGTCAACATGTGCATCATATTTGGGGGTGTGTATATTCTCCACCAGAGAAGAGCTGCAGTGTGTGTAAGAAGCGGTTCCCGCCCAAATCAGGAGGAGCGCATTGAGGGGTTGCAAAAGTTGCAAGCTTTCTTTTGCAAATCTGTGCAGGGCTTGACGCAAAGCTAAGACACACCCTGCAAAGTGCTCAGTTCAGCACGAATGCTGAAGCCACACCCACCTGCTGTGAGTGGCTCGGCACGAAAGCCGAGGCCACACCCAATAGTCTTGTGCCTGTACTCCTTATTCTACCAGGGGGAGAAGGCACTTTAATTACCAAAGAGACTGTCACAACTGGGGGTGAATCTGGATGCGAGCTACCGCGCCATCAGTTCCTCGTTTTGAGTTAGCTGAGCAAGAGCTAATCCCCACTACTACTGCGCTATACCCTACCATGAGTGACTGTATGGTGTCCCAATATCGACTACCAGGAGGCTTCCTGGTAGTCCAAGTCAATGGGGAGAGCTATCTTAAATATATTTGCCCCTAATGTGACTTTCCGGGTGGAGAGGCGAGTTTAACATTGAAGTCCCCATGGTGTGGTACTCCCCAGCTAAAGCCAAAGGTGTCGCTGCCTGCTCTACTGGACGAGAGGAAAGACGCAACATTCCAGCAGAGAAGTGTTGGCTGTACTGCGACCTCCGGTGCTGACTCTCCAAGGGACCCATATGGTACTGTTCCAGAACCTGCCAAAGTCTTACCTGGTAAGGTGACCGCTTGGGTGGAGGCTGAGGCACTTCCGCTGGTAGTTCAGGAGCGGGACCGCTGCCTGCAAGCCACAGCCAGTGACCGCAAGGTGTCCTGGTTCTCTTCCCCTGGGGGAGAGTCCCAAGCAAAGTCAGACAACAGCGACAGGAGGGGATCCGTTGTGATGCTCCGGCCGGAACATCACTCAAGTGCGGCAGCTGAGGAGATGATTATCTTCATGAGCGAATGGGAGTGGAGTCCCGTGCTGATGACGTCAGCGAGAGCGACGGTGCATCCTAACCGAAGGAGTGCCACGGAAATGGTGGCTTCTGACGTGCCTGTTCTCGGGTGGGAGAGCCACATGACTGCCAGGAGCCAACGAAGCAGTGAGGATCTTGCTTCTTCTCTCCAGGTTCCTACAGAGGAATTCGGTGAAGAGGTACTGGCCGGTACTTCTTCTTCTGCCGAAGACATTGACGCCCATATGGTGCAGCCAGATGTCATCATTGTGCAGGCGACCGCCGGGGGGAGGAGGACACTGCTATAACCGCTCCTGTGAATACGGCTCCACTTAACCCTTTATTACAGCGGCACCACAATCGAGCCAAGGGCCAGGGGCGCAAGGCCCCTATGGACACTGATAAGCACCAGGTTCTGGCAGTATCAGGCCGTGTTAGGCCTACTGGAACTGACACCCACAGAGACATTGAGGGGCCTAAGGCTTCTGCCAACCTTACCCAGGACAATTAGGGGGTAGCTAAACCTTCCCAGGACTGGGGGTAGGATGGCCGAGTATATGGCTTTCTGCAAAGAAGGGTCAGAGAGTTCAGACAGGTCCGGGACATTGTCTAGGTCAACCTCTGAATCAAACATGTCTGTTTGCAATATAAATGTGGTGGGACCCCATGTTTCAAAGCTATGTATATCATATGGACCAGACACAGTTCTTGCTAATTAGTAGGGACATTGTGGACCATTGGTGGGAGGAAGGAGAGTTCTCTGCAGAAGAGACAGCAGAGGTCCTCAGAAGGAGAGACATGGAGATTAAGCTAGGGGTAATACAACCAACCGATTTAACCCTAAACTATCAGGAACTACCCTCTCACGAGCCACTGTTTTGGGTGCTACTGGGCCATACATGTGGCTGTAAGTTAACAAAACTCAGCAGGGATGATCGGTTAATAGTTCAGAGATACCGGCAGTTCCATGGGTACAATTACTCCTATGTCCCTGAGCCCATCATGAGGGAAATAGAGGCCAACAGAGAGGATTTGGTTGAGGGATGCTATCATAGAATTCTTAGCCTCCAAGTGCAGTTACTCCAAGTATTACACTGAGGATAACATTTGTTACCTCATGAGAGTATGGAGGGTAGGGAGAAGCATCTACCTGAAATGGGTGGAGTATCTACCTGAGCAGAGTCCCAAGAGGGTATACTCTCACTGTTCCTGACCACATTGGGCAGGCTAGTTATAAAGCCTGACCCTAAGAATTACTATTAGATGGGGGTAAGGATTCTCCATGTTGAGGGAGGGATCTGCCATACCTTGTGATACAATGATATCAATGGTAATGCCTTGTTTCTGTTATTCCAACCTAGGGATGGTACATACATTTGCTCTCAGCAGTGTCCGAGAGGTTGCACCAGGGGGAGTGTGTAGCCATATATCCTTTTGGCTACTAATATGCCCTGCTTAACACATAAGCTAGCTTAGGCAGTGTTAGGATGAATCAGCGTTGGAAATATGGACGTGTCAAGTAAGTGTCTTATTGTAATAAAGTATAGTATAATGCAATACTGTAGTATACAGAGTGACCAACCAGAGTGACAGAACAGGGTTGATACTGTAATTACTGTGCCTTAGTTAGGACAGTACAGGTAAGGTGTTGTACTGTACACTACTGTACTGTAGGTAAAAGTGTGGTTTTAGTGTACCTGTAAAATTCTTCCTTGTCTTAACAGAGCGTATCCAATGATAAGGGATTCCAACAAGGTAAAAAGTGTTGACCAAGCACGGACATGGATCGAAAGTGGCGAGACTTTCCAGGCAATCATCTTTTCTGATGAGACAACTGTAGCTCTTGATTTGCCACTTTTGCATTCTACAAAAAAGGATGCCTATCTCTGAAGTCGCGTCCCACGCACCAAGTGAAGATGCATGTGTGGGGTGTGGTCTCTAGTCGTGGACCAAGATGCATCATCATATTTGATGGTAAAATTATGTACCAAGTCACATGCTGTAGCTGTATGCCCTGTACATTACAACTATAGTGTATTCTGTACCCTAATGTTCAGTTTTAACATAATTGTGTCTTCTCTTGTTCCAGGAATCATGGACAAAGTATTTTTCCAAGAGCAAATAGTCACCCATATTGTTGAATACATTAGGCATGATTTCCCATCTGGTGGTCACCGGTTCTTCCAGGACAATGACCCTAAACATACCGCCTTTATACATATATTCTTGCGAGTGGTATCAACTGGGTTAAGATGCCACCGGAGTAAGTGCTCCAGTCAACATGAACTTTTTCTGATTGTTTTAAACTGTTTGTATCTGTTCAACTAATTCGCCATTTTTTTCCCACTCCCATTCCAGATCACCAGATTTGAACCTCATCGAACTGGCGTGGCATGAGATAAGGATCATTTAAGAAAGGTTGTTAAATTGTCTAAAAAGGAGGAATTAATACAAGGAATAATGAGTTTCTAGAACGACATACTGACTGTACAAATATGCAACAACTGCATAGACTATATTAGAAGCGTTTTACCCGTTCTTTTAGAGTGTAATGGGAACGCCATCAGCATGTAAGCAGGTAAGTATGGTACTGACAATAACCTGATTAAATGTTAGCCTTCTACTAAAGGTAATTGAACATTAACCATTTTGTCTGTGTTTTGTCTGCACTTACTCTCCAATTTATGGATACATAATTAAATACAGAACTGTATGTATAGTATTTGTATTAGACATGTGTGTATTACATATTACAGTTTACATGTACGGCAAGTTATACTGTAGTTTATTCGTTTTGTGTGGCTGTCAGTAGTGTTAACCAATCAAGGCCTTCAATCACTAATCCTGCAGCCATTTGTTTTCCTTTCACAGATGCAACACTTCTGGATGGGGGGATGGGAATGGGGGGGGGAAGTCCACACTAATTGTACTGTGTGCATAATAATAAGTCAATAGTTTGTCCTAATCCCCCCCCCCCCATCCTCTCTCAATGACAAATGGTCACTTACACCGGCGGAGGTGACTCAGCTAAACCCCTGACTCATCTAAACCCCATGGAATTAAAAACCAGATTAGCCAAAACCTAAAATATTAGTACAGATGTGTCTTTGTGTGTGGATGTCCTATTGTGAGTATGTGGAGGGGGGAGTGGCAACCAAAATGTTTAATCTTGGTATAGATAATGCTATGATGAGCCTGCAGGATTAAAATAATTTGAACTGTTGTAAAATACAATAAAAGTTATGACTCCCTTGATACTGTACCGTGTGTATGATATTTCTATAAACAGTATGATGCTTCTATAAACAGTATGATACTGTTAGCAGACCAAACCTACCCAAAGTTGAAGGTATTGAATAGAATTCCCACCCCCCCAACAAAAATAATAACAGTATGCCACCTCACAGAGAAATAAAAATGTAGTGATTTTATAAATGTAAAAATAGATAAAATATGAGAAAAAATGCATACTGTAACATAAAGTTTTCCTTTAAAACACTCATTTATTAAAGCTAGCTTGAGGGGAAAAAATTACTTCATTTTTTATTTTTTGGACTTGAAAATAACATTGGCAGTGAAGTCATTCTAGACCATTTACTGTAGACTGCAGGACTTCTAAAGCATGCACATGTGTGTTAAACCAGGCCAAGAGCAAAAGGCTCAAACATAATGTTATTTTCTTGTTTAAGGTCCCATGGCTCGGGGGAGTGGAGGTGTTGATAAGGAGCCAAATGCCTTTCACTTTGTTTACTGAGGGATGTGTGGGGGAAGGTGCAACTACGTAAATTGTTTCATCTTTGTATAATTCTGGGTTGACCGTGCAGGATTGCACTTGAAAGAAATCATTTGAACTGAACTGTTGTAAAATATAACAAAAGGTACTGTATGACCCAAAGTTGAAGGTATTGAATAGAATCCCCCCCAATGTAATTAATAATTTTTTTTAATGGGTTTCATGCCCCCCAAAAATACACCTGCAAAGCTCAGCATAAAGCATCCTCATTGCTAAAATAATAATGGTGTAATTTGAACAATGTTGAAATTTATGTAATGCTTTTTTTAAATCTTTCATCACGTGTTTCAAATCACTCCCTTCTTGAGAAAAAAAAGGATATGCTTTTTTTTATTCTGACTAGACTTGAAATTCACATTGTCTTACAGTACTGCACGGATGATCGTGAAGGATTCGAAAACATCTGTTTGAACTTTTTGCAAATGTAGTTATTTTCTAAATCTAAATATTGATTAAATATTTAAAAAGAGCATCACTTAATGTTTTCCATTAACCATGAAGTGGAATAAAATCAATCAACATCTCCATGTGAAATTTTATTTGACATGTAAATGAATCACAGTGCATAGTGTGTTGTCCAAAATAATACTGTATTGTGAAGCTAGTAATACTGACGGTATAAAGGTAAAAAGGCAACGTTTTAAAAAAAAGCGATATTAGAGTTCCATCGAACTTCATCATTATCTTTTGACTTTCAATTTCAAAGTTTTGTTTCTGGCAAAAAAAAGTTATAAATTCCTGTAGTGCGCATGAGTCAAATCACGATCTATTGTGCATGTGTACAAGCATTGAAGGGCTATGGCAGGCATACAGAACACTTTATGAGGCTGCTCTGATGCCTCGCACCACTCCCCCTGCTTGGCTCTGGTGGCAAATTATGTTCAGGATCATGTGACATCACGTTGCCATGGTAATTTGATGCTGAGTTACCATGACAATGCATTGCTGGACGGGAAGGTACTAAAAATGGATTAAGGAGGATTTGCCAGATCCCCGGCATTTAATTTTAATACCTGTGGGGAGAGTGCGGGACCCGTGTAACTGCCTCACCCCCCATAAAATCTAGCGCCCCCCCCCCGGGTGGAATTAAAGTTAATACTGTATAGTACATTATATTTACCCTTATTTGCCTTCATTTTAAACTTTGCCAACCGGGTGGAGATGAGCCAATGTCAGAGGTGTATTGTGCGTACAAGCTGGGGTCACTCATGTACTCTGCATTATATTTATCTTCATTATATATGTTGTCAACCCGGTGGAGATGACTCAATGTCAGGGGTCTACAGCATTGTGCGTAACAGCTGGGATCACTCATGTAATCAGCAATATTGTTCAAAGGTTCCTGCTGAAGCTGGTAATCAGGCGGGGCCAGGTAGCAAGGATTGCTGCTCACCAGATTTTCAGTCATGGTCGGCCCGTTATTGCAATAGTATTGGGAAGCCGGTTTGGGTACCTGTACACTGCAGGGTCGGGAAGTACATACTGTACGAATCTGAAATTGATTAAATGCGACCTTCCTTCTTTTTGCAGTTGTTATGAGCAAACATACTGGCAAAATCTGGGAGCACAGACCAATATCCTCTTGTACAGGTATCTCCCAGAGGAGGGGCTGTTTGAAAAAAGCAATCCTCATTAGTTAATGTTTGCCTTATCGAACGCTTCCAGCCACGTTGGTTCGGTGAAAATTTAAAGAATTCATATTTTTCAAATATATAGTCGTATATCTCTGCTAAAGTCGCCTTCTTATCTGTTCCTGCATTAATTGCAAAAAATATGAGAAATTCGTAACTACATTGTGGTTTGGTATAAGGACTTGACATGATGTCCATTAACAAGCGAAGGTATAGCAATGTAGAATAACTGGACAAGCATTGTGTAAACTGTGGAGTTTTTAATTATGAAACGCCTACAATGGATGATTGTAGTGGCCACTCTTTTTATCTAGTTTTTAAACACCTGCAAATTGACTACACACAACTCACTGGTTGCCCTGTGCAAAGTGATTCACTTTTGCCATCTGGCAGAAACACGCAGAACTGCACCAAGCAAATCACAATCACAGTAATCACGGAAAATCAACAACGGTAAACATGCGTGTGATTGACAGCCTTCATGGAAGATTAACAAACTAATGCTGTGTGGAATACAGCAGACTTTACAAAAACGGCACAGAGAAATGATCAATAATGGCCGCTGCATCTGCATGAATTACAAAAAATTCTATCTGCATTCTAAAACCATTCTAACTAACAATCTACATATAACTTATGTCCCTCTGTTGTCTATCTTAAGTAAATTAAACCTGTCTTTGCTGAGTTTTTCTAGCTGATTTATTAGTATATCATTATGACCTAATTTTCTGATCTACTGTTGCTAAGAACAACCTCTTCATTAAAATGCAGGATTAAGTGGAGCATGAGTCTCATCTAAAGTCTTCAAGGCCTAGTCATAACTGTTTAAGGACTATTTTTTTCCGAGCATTAAATGGCAAAGTAAATAGCAATATTGTCCTTAACCATCTCGCCACATTCATTTTAAGAGTACTTGCTTGTCCAAGTCAAGTGAAAAGTGTTGTTTAACAAACAATTTTGTCTGGTCTTTGAAATTCCATGCAATGTGCACATGAGGGAATCTCTCAAAATAAGAAAGAGATTGCAGTAATATTAATCTCTCTGCCCCTTCTATCTTTCCTATATTAGGCAATTTTAAATTACATTTCCCATCATTTTCTTGTAATTTAATGACAAAGGCCAAATGAGTTTCTCTATTGATTTAAAAAAAAAAAATGTTTTCCTTTCTTCTATAGTTTTACGTCAAAAACAAAGTTTTTTTTCAACTTTGAGCTTAAAAAAAGAAGGTATTAAAAATATATACTTTATAGTCAATCAAATTCTTTCACAGAGTCAATTCATTGGAGCGACTGCACTCCTGTAATAATCTACTTATAGCGCTGCTAACATTAAGATATATTGTATTTTTGAAGCGTCCCACTGGGAGAAAAGCGCTACCTGAAATAAATGTATTAATATTATTATTGTAATTCATATTATTATTTATAATAAAAAAACTACTTTCACAACTACATCCAACCCCATTCAAGCATACATGGTTTTCTGAGCGTCCAAGAGATATGAATAAGAAAAAAAGAATTAAAATAAGGAACCGGTAAATTAACTCAAATTGAAAAAAAATGAAGTCACATAGTTTTAATTTCTGGTTTAGAAAATGTAAAAACAATATCATAATTATCTAATATTATCATAGTTTTATTATTATTTGAAGCCTTATTCAGTACAGTATGTTAAGGTTTTGTTTTCTAAAGAAAACAAATAAATAGCATATTATTTTTAAAGCTTCATGGGGCATCCTTTCCATCTTAAAATCTAATTGTTATTTATAATTTACTTATAAACAAATAATGATCTGTCAGAGAAAGGTTTTATTTTTCTTAGGTTTAAAGAACCTCTAATAACTCAACAGTACTTAATGTTATATGAGTTATAGTACTTTGCCACTAAGGATAAAAACACCATAACATTCAATCTTTACTCGTGAGGTACATAAATAGTAGATTCAACGTGACATTATGGTCATTATGGCCCTCAGGAGTTGTGCTATAAATGTCAGGAGTTGGAGTCAGAGAATAACAGGCTTCATTTTGCACAGTCTATTATGGCTAGCCGCTAGATATTTAATTTATATCTGTTTATAAAAGTCTGATGTAAACAGAGTGTAAATAATTAGATGGATTTGTTTTGAAAAATATTATTTAAGAAACAAATTAACACAGAATCATTTTATTGAACTACCTAAATACAAATATTTGTTCAGGACCAGATATACCTCTTCACTGCAGATTAATATTGTCAAGTTAATTATGATTAAGCTCTATCAAAATATGCTTGCCCAACACTTCAAGTATTTTCTATTTGGCCTTGAAAATGATGTTATTTTATGTAGGTAAAAATATTATCTAACTGCATGTTATCTTAAAGGTGCAGCTTCATTTGTTGAAGCTTCATTTGTTGAAGTAGAAAGTACAATAGTTTAAAAAGGGAAACCAACATGCTGTTTAACATATTATACAAAACAAATTACATTACTTTTAATTGCTTATCAAGGTCTCAAAGTATAACTTCAAATAGAGCAGTAACAAATCCCATAGAATACAAAATTAAAAGAAAAAAATGCACACATTGCGCACCAGGGATTAAAATTGGGTATAAAATATTTATTAATACAAAAGATAACTGAGGGGATCCAACCCCACCTCAGTACACATGCACACTAGATCCGGGTAAATATAGCAAAAAATACCCACACACAAAATAGGGTGTATCTACTTAGACTAGATCTAAACACAATATTACAAAAAATAAAAATAAATAAAGCACGAAACACGTAGTGCGAAACGCGTAGAGATCACGACAGGTCACTCTGCGCGTATGCTGTTAGGCTGAGACAGCGCTTGCAGGAAGTTTGTGAGGTGGCAACATCTCTGCGGTGGCGTGGTCCGGACCCTTGTACGCTTACCAGCGGGACCCGCTCGGCCCTTCAGTGTAAGATTCCGTCTCCCCCTTTCAGACTCAGGCAGTTGTTCAGCTTTATTATTAGCATATATCTGGGTCCATGTATCCTTTATTTTGAACATTCATGTATTTTTATTTATTTATTTTTATTTTTTGTAATATTGTGTTTAGATCTAGTCTAAGTAGATACACCCTATTTTGTACGTGGGTATTTTTTGCTATATTTACCCGGATCTAGTATCCATGTGTACTGAGGTGGGGTTGGATACCCTCAGTTATCTTTTGTATTAATAAATATTTTCTACCCAATTTTAATCCCTGGTGCGCATTGTGTGCATTTTTTTCTCTTCATCACAAGGTGTCCCCCATTCCGGGGGTCACCTTGCTTTAGGAGTCAGTTGGGGAGACGCTCCACATACATGCTGCAAGGGGATTAGTGCTTCCAGCAAACTTTACATCTGCAGCACGAGCGCTGAATTTCTTATTCCACTGCTTTCAAGAATACAAAATTACACTGCAGAATTTTTAGGGACTAAAATCTGGGGAATGGAAAGGATGTAGTATTTAACTAAGGGGGTTTTCTCATACTGTAGTGCATCAGTGCAGACAGAACCCTTTTTACTCAGATACAGTATGCTGTGTCTGATATTCTGTAAGCCCTTCTTGCATATGTAGCAGTGCCACCCCTGGATACTATTCTACTCAATGGGCTGGCAGTAAACCCTGGTAATATCAGGTTGCCAGTAGTTGGTATGGGGTTTTCCCCCTCACCTTTGGTGCTGCACTTGAGTGAAAGCAGGGGGTGTTACATCTTGTTGTAGCTGGGACAAGGGGGTGACCGCCTTCTTGCTGTACTTAAGGGCAGGACGCCCTAAAGTTAGTAGTTCTTCCTTCCCCTCTGAGGAAGGCAGGTCACACAACTGGGAGCCTAAGATTGGGGCCTTCCCATGTGCTTTTCCCTCCGGGGGAGAGGGAGTTTGTACCTTACCTCTTCGCTAGGGGAAGAGCTAGGATGGCTGCGAGTGCCCTTGGCCTGTAGTGACGGTCTAGGGACCATCTTCAGTGAGAGCTGAGCAGACAGACTATATCCATCAGAAGACTGCTGTGTAACTGTATCTGCAGAATGTAGTAATAAACCGTTCCTGTTTGCAATGTACCTCTATCTGGTGCGTTACCTTACTGAGGGAGAGGCAATAAGTTCTACCGTGGAAGGTCACCTTCAGTTCCAGGAGTCCACGGCAGATGGAGGCGCTGCACTATTAATTAAATATGTGGGTATGAACCCCAGAAGCCTTTTCCTGTGTCCCCACTACCAGCGGCGGATGACTCAGTCTCCTGTTACTAGCAGGTATATGCACCACACACCCTGTAATGGCCCTATCTGCGATTGGGTGAGGGAAACACCGTTACCCATATCCAAACTGAACCAGAAAGGCTTTTATAGAAGCGGTTTCATTCCGGCTGTGCAAATCCAAGAGCTATAACAAAAATGGTTAAAACTCACCATTTTTGCTAACTCGCTGGAATTCTAGTGGCGCTGTTGCTTTTCTAAAATATGTATTTCATTCATGTTATTTACAATCTATATATGTATTTATTTTTTTCAACTTGTGGAGGAAGTTGGGGACATTATGTTAATTATGCTTCAAAACAAAACAGTACAAGTGCGCTAGGATGGACTGTTTAATGGCACGGAATGTCCATTTTAAATGCTACTAGTATTTTCTTATAGTACACAACTGATTTATTAAAAAAAAACACATGTACTGTAGGATATTGCTTGGTCTGAAGCTTTAAGTGTAGTTGTTATTCTGTGATGCTATTTAGAAGCAATTATAATCATGTACAGTATGTATTAAATGTAGGATTAACTATGTCAACATACTTAGGGGGCTATGCACTAAGTAGTGATAGCTGCTTTTAAGAGCTAGGAGATACGTGGCTTTTAAGACCGATACTGCCTGCTGCGCGGTTCACTAAGTAGCGATAACAGCACTTTATCGGCCTTAAAAGGCATTTTTCCAGCCCTGCGCGCAAAACATGTCTGATCGGGCAAAAAACGTCAAAACACGCTGTTTTTTTGCCAGTCAGCAGGATTTACTAAGCGGCGATAAATCTATCGTGCTTTGAAAGCATGCCAGAAAAACGTGCCAGCTAAAGGCAGATGCAAAAGAAGCTGGAGATAGACAAAACATGTTTGTTTACCTTTTTTCTGGCACACTATTCATACAACAGGCCGGCGGGTGTCCCCCAGGTGATCCCCATGGGTGTCCGCGACCCCCAGGGTAATTCCTGCATGAGTCCGGGGGTTCCCGCTGGCCTGCAGAACCAATGGTGTGCCCCAAAAAAATAAACTATACTTTAAAAAAAAAATACATCCCCCACCCCCTAACACATACAGAACAATAATGGGTAAAATTACTATTATCCAGATATGGATAATAGTGCATTTACCCATTTAAAATAAAACATTAACAAGCGTAAATATAATTAATAAATAAATATTGCACTCACCTCTGCCAGGCTACCATAATGAAGGCCGTCCTCATCCTCATCACCGTTCATGTCCTCCTATGCTGCAAACAAAACAAAATAATAAAAAAAGACAATCTAAGGTCCCCTAACCCATTAATCACCTTAGCGGTTAGTAACCGCTATAGTAATTAAGGGGTTAATCCACCCACCCCCACTACCCACCCGGTAGGCCTAACCACTTATCCTTGGGGACAATATTCCCTTCACCCACCCCGCTACTCACAATTTAAAAAATACACACAACAGCCCCACTACCCACATCCTATGCCCCCAATAAACAATTACAATATTTAATAAACAGCAATGCACAACCCACCTACCCCCTGTGCCCCCACATAAAACTAATATTTATTTATTTAACCACACGATTAATACCCCACAAAACACACCACAAAAAAAATACAGGACAGATCCAATTAAATAGATAACAAATGCCAATAAAACAATTGAATGGCACAGTGGGTACATGATGCCCATATAATCTGTGCATCATTTAACACAATGCCAGTCAATGGTCAAAATAAAATAAACAATCCAAAACAAGATCCAATGCCATCCAGACAATAAGAAAATAAAAACAAATCAAGAAGTAAACAGATCTAAATTACCAACAATCAATTATTCCAATCCAAAATAAAGACCACAATTAACAATTAAAACACCAAAACAAATTCATTATGAAATAAATGAAAGCTCAAAGTAAACACCATCTGACAAAATCTAACTACCAAAAAGAAGCCACTATTAAAAAGCAAGCACCCCCGCAATAAACTATTTAAAACACCACAAAAAAATTACATTTTACTAAATAAAAATTAAATTGCCCAAACATTTCTAAACAAACAAGCAAAATACATTTCAAATACATAAAAACAAGTATTGGCAAAAACAACCATTGATTGTCCCTTGCATGTATGTATATCCACAGAGACATTAATAAATACTGTGGAAATGAATGGGCATCCCAAAAAATTAAATCACAATAAAAAATAAAAAACCTGTAAAAGGAAAATAACATACATTCAATTGTTTTACTTACCTTTAGATGTCTTCACCCTCTGATTCCCGGGGATACCGCAAGATCTCGAACCAATCCATGAACAGGAACAGCCACAGGTAAAATAATCCAAAGTCTTTTTCTTCTTTCTTTTTCTTCATCTGTAATTTGTAATCCAATTTCGGGGTCTTCCGGGTCTTCTGGGGTCTGTTTGTGCAATTTAATTTTTATTTAGTAAGATGTAATTTTAATAAATGTTCTTAATTGTCCCGAATTGCATCCATTGTGCATCAAATAAATGTTGATATATAACCTTCAGTCTATTTGAAAAATAATTAAAGTTGCACATATTTCATTCATGACCAAGTATTTCAAGCTTTTTATAATGTCAATAGTTGGAGATTGTTTTCTGAATAAGTTCAACACTGTGAGAAAAAAAGAAAGAACACAGTGTTATGCTTTTAGAAACATATTTTACTGCTGCTGTAAGCAGAATATATTTGGCATGTCGCTCAGTTAATAGCAAACAGTAAAGAAGAAGGGTCTACAATAACTTAAGTGTTTAAAATGTACTGCAAATACTCAGAGAGAATCATTTTATTTTACAGTTACTGTTCCCTTGTGCTTTCAAGAAAATTTGCTGTCAGCTATCGGGCATACAGTTCTATTAGTAGTTTTTAAATATAAATTCTAGGTAGAATTTGATAGTGTATGTTAGAGCAATGAATGTGACTCACAATATTTTAATACACGTATGAATCATATCTAATAAATAACATACCCTTAAATATACAAAGTATACAATAAGAATAAGAGATATAGCATAAGTGGAATTTAACAAAACATGCAGATGGAAGTAGAGTGACATCATCATCCTCCTTGAATAGATTCCTATGGGTTGAGAATGTATTATTAATCATGGCATATTAACCATCCATGGTCATAACTCACAAATCCTCACAGCTCATATCTTGAAGATACTGCGAAGAAAAGGTAATTTTTATTGGACTTAACAAAACAGTCTCGATATGTCACAAGGAGACAGAATTGACTCTAACCACAAGAAAAGTGTTTTTCCTTAGAACAGCGTCAAGATCAGATTTTTGCGATGTTGATCGGCAAGATAGAATAAGGGTTTTGCAGTATTATTTTATTACTAGGAAAACTCTATTTTTTTTGCCATGTTGTGGTATTAGTGAGTAAGCTTTGCTCTTTTATTTTTGTGTGCATGATCAGTGTTTTGTTTAATCTGAAACATCACAAGCCAGGTTCTAAACCCAATCGGCAGCTTCTAGCAAGGAAATTAATTAGATAATCAATATTGTCAACATTCTGATTTAAAAAGAACTGTAGAACGTTCTCTATCCATCAGCAACAAAATAAGTTAAGTACAATTTATCATCCATCATTTTTGTTTTATTTCAACATTTGCAATAATAAGTATACTCAATCAATTGATTATATTATTACAGTTTACAGTAACCACGCCTCATGAGGATGTAGCTGCTTTTGAGTACCGTCACCCACCACAATCACACACATTAAAAAGTTCTTGCATTTTTTAAAGGGATAAGCCTCAATGTTCACTCTTCAGACAATAACAGAGACTTGCAGGCACATGTCTTCTCTCTTTCTCTGATAAATGCTGCTTGATATTCACCGATAACTTATTCTCTCAAATGGGAAAGCCGGAGAGAACATAATGTAATATCGAGTTCTTACGAGAGAGAGCACCACAAAGGTGAACTCCTTGCTGTCCAAATTGGCAAAAAAAAAAAGATCTGCGCTAAAATCTAAAGATGCAGTATTATTCCTATACAGGGTATAATACAATACAATGCAGCCAAATGAATTGAAAAAGGATATAGGGTACAGTACGTGGCTCAAATATTTCAGGGTTCTGAGCAACTTGTGCGGAATAAACCAGGTTACAATGAATCTAAAAAACTATGCATTTTGTTGCTATGGCAACTCTTCAGGGGATTATATATATATATATATATATATATATATATATATATATATATATATATATAGTAGATAAATGAGAACAAAGGCACTCCGTCGGGTAAACAATATGGTGGGTGCAAATCCTGTATGAACAAATAGGCAATACGATACCGTGTGTGGACAAATATCAGAGGCAGCACTCCAGAAAGTAGTCAAAAGATTTGTATTAATGAGACATCGTATCCAGATATGATGTCATTAATATAAATCTTTTGACTACTTTCTGGAGTGTTGCCTCTGATATTCATCCACACGGTATTGTATTGCCTATATATATATATATATATATATTCCACTGCAGCAAGGGATTCTGGGAAATGACATGCATGACAGTGGGATTCTGGGAAAAGCCATTAGACCTACTCACATACATGTTTCAACCTTGATGGGTATCATCAGTGGTCTTAATGGCTTGCAGGTTTGAGTAGGTCTAATGGCTTTGCATCTCATCCCAGCCTCTGTTTAAAAGCTGTGTTTAAAACAGCATGCATTGGCTTGAGGAGTGGCTTGTGTAATACGAGCTTGAGACAAAAGGTGGCACTGAGTGCTCATTTGCATGTCATTTCCCAGAATCCCTTGCTGCAGTGGAAGTGCTGAATGCTGGGTGACAATGGGGAAAGACGGGGTTGCAGACCTGTCTAAGACATGCAAATGAACATACAGTAATATTTACAGTTGCTTTATGCTTTACTGTGGAGGGTTTTTGACACTTTTTTTACCCACCATAACCTTAATGACAGTGGTGATTACCTAGTCTAGTATCAAACCTGCAAGCCATTAAGACCAGCCTCACACTGATGATACCCATCAAGGTTGAAACATGTATGTGAGTAGGTCTAATGGCTTTGCATCTCATCCCAGCCTCTGTTTAAAAGCTGTGTTTAAAACAGCATGCATTGGCTTGAGGAGTGGCTTGTGTAATACGAGCTTGAGACAAAAGGTGGCACTGAGTGCTCATTTGCATGTCATTTCCCAGAATCCCTTGCTGCAGTGGAAGTGCTGTATGCTGGGTGACAATGGGGAAAGACGGGGTTGCAGACCTGTCTAAGACATGCAAATGAACATATAGTAATATTTACAGTTGCTTTATGCTTTACTGTGGAGGGTTTTTGTCACTTTTTTTACCCACCATAACCTTAATGACAGTGGTGATTACCTAGTCTAGTCTCAAACCTGCAAGCCATTAAGACCAGCCTCACACTGATGATACCCATCAAGGTTGAAACATGTATGTGAGTAGGTCTAATGGCTTTGCATCTCATCCCAGCCTCTGTTTAAAAGCTGTGTTTAAAATAGCATGCATTGGCTTGAGGAGTGGCTTGTGTAATACGAGCTTGAGACAAAAGGTGGCACTGAGTGCTCATTTTCATGTCATTTCCCAGAATCCCTTGCTGCAGTGGAAGTGCTGTATGCTGGGTGACAATGGGGAAAGACGGGGTTGCAGACCTGTCTAAGACATGCAAATGAACATACAGTAATATTTACAGTTGCTATATATATATATATATATATATATATATATATATATATCAACTAGTATAGATAGATCATAAACATCCTCTATAGAGATTATAGAAAGAAAAATAAAATATGTATTGTCAATTATAATATGAAAGGGGAATTATGATGGTCAAAATTTAAAATGTATATACAGTACGCATCAAAAAATCTATTAATGGAGTCTGAGCATGTATGTACATATACATTGCAGTACCTACTAGAATGTACAGTGTTTTTTGTTACCATAGTTACCAATTTAATTTGAAAAATGTAATGTATGTGAAACAGTTCAAGCAAATTATCTGAAAATGTAATAAAAATTGCAAAATAACAAATTTAATGTTTCATATCAAGAATACGGTCTTTGAGATCTACCGTTTATTTATTTTTAATCACTTAAAAATAAACATGAATTCCAAGATGGGGGCTGGACTTATTTGGTTGTAACTTTTGGCAGATTTAAGTTAGGATGGCAGAAAGATACGCTCAAAATGTCATCATAATGGGTCAAGGCGTTTGGCCTGTGGAGAGAGAACTCACGAAAAAAACACAAACTCACAACCAAAGAGGTCACAAAGTCTAGCTGAAGTCTTCACTTTACTCACTCAACCAATTATGGTATTCAGGAGTACAGTAGAGAGGGCAAAAATATAACAATCCATTTAAATTGACTAACTTTAAACAGTGACATCGATGCAGATCCTGCTGACTGACCGGACTGAATCTGTTTGTGTGTACAAGGGTGTGCTTGGCCACTGGGGCCCATATTATTTTTACCCACACCTGAAATTCCATTACATTACCCTACTGCAGAAAAGTATTTAAACCCTCTGCTACTTGATGATCTTCTAATGTATAGCAATGAAAGCCTTCAGTCAACTAGGGGGCTATTAGACTACACAAACAATAAAACACTACACTACCTACCTCCCGCACACCCCTTGCATAGTAATAAGACTATGAAGGCATTGCCCCTGATAAACCCTTGTTACTTGCCCCCACTACACCCACACCAGCAATACTCTTAACCCCGACTATATGAATGACACTCAGTCTTGTTAGCCAAAGCTTGTTAGCCTACAGCTGTAGGCTATTAAAAACAAATATTAGATATTTGACATAATACATAGACATTGCAGTATTAATTAAGTAGTCATTAACCCATTCGTGGCCATTCAAACTGTTTGGGCCCTCTCCTAGTCAGGCTGTCCATTTTTTTCTGTGAAAGTCTATTATTGTTTAAAAAAAAACATTAATTGTGGAAACATTTTTAGCTGTGGGCAAATATCTAAAAAAAATCACACAAACAGTTACAAAGTGGACTAGGTTATTTTTCCACATCTTACTTTCCTACGCTACACTAATTTACAAATGTACAGTATTTATCTTCCTAAAAAATATAACACCTCCCTCTTCATTGTTGTGTAATTCATCCATTTTATAAAGAAATATCCTCTAGTAGAAGAGATTTAAAAATGTCAAATCATCCAAACACCAATCTCATATATCAATTTCATAGTCATGTATTTATCCATAAGCTCCAACTGCTACATAAGATGTGAATAGTGAAATTTTTGAAAATTCTTTAAAACTTCAGCTTGCAGGTTCCACTTTTTAACCTAATTTTGTCATTGCAATCATGCACAAACACTTTAGGGTTATTCCCAGCTTCTCTCAACAATCTATTCTAATCTATAAAATGCATAGAATTATTGGATATGCAGTGTATCTCGAGTGCCCTTTATGATGGAGATTTCTAGAGAAATAACTCTGCTACAACGATTTATTTTCTGCAATGTCCTATTGCCCAATATTCAGATAATCTGTCAAAAACAATTGGCATTAACCAGTTTAGAGCTGGTCCTTATATTGTATTTGATGGTTTTCCTTTGATTATTATCACCCAGCTGTCTACTTCTAGCAGATACTGTGCCTTAGCTATGAACCTTTATCAATACTACCCAAACATGTGCTTGCTCTTTAAGTAATAAAATCCTGAATAGTTTGTCAGTGTCCCTTTAAGGCCTCATTCTAGTAGCTGCGATGACTATGCTGCTATCTCGAACAGTTTGGCATGACCCATCGAACAGTTTGTCATTTGTGTTTCTTCAGAAAGAATCTCAAACCGTGAGGTAGGAAAATGTCAATACCGCTCGGCATAGCAGCACATGGATCTCAGATTTATTCTAAATTCTTCCCCTGTGAGCGTCTTGCAATCTGAGCTGCACAGAGAGAGCCGCCTCTCCCTGCAAAGCTCTCACAGGCGATCACAGTGTTTTCATTTAAATTTAAAAACTAGTGTGCGGGAGCAGGGGGTCTCCAGGGCTGAACCTCATTAATTTAAGGTCCGGGAACCCCCTGATTCCTGAGTTACAGGCCCCTGTATGGGGTGCTGGTATCTCCTATGTGTTTAAATTTCCCAGTCATGTGTCACGGGGGATGCAAACATTGCATGCAGATACTGGCACCCCATAACGGGGGCCTGTAACTCTGGAAGCAGGGGGTCCCCTGAGATTAAATGAATGTGGTTCTGCTTCTGAGACCCCCTGCTTCAGCACATTATTATTAAAATGTAAATAAAAAACAGCTTCATTACCTTAGCGGCTAGCTGCTAAGGCAATGAAGGGTAAAACGTGAGTACCATGCTTTATGGTGGCAGAGTGGGTGGATGAAGGGGGTAGTTGCCTCAGGGTGAGTGGTTATGCCTGCCGGGAAGGTTGCAGGAGGAATTAACCCCTTCACTATCATAGCGGTGGGAACCACTATGGTAATAAAGGGGTTAACTACTCCTGCTACCCACCCGAGAGGCCTAACCACAAACTATTGGGCAACTTCCCGTTTCACCAAATCCATCTACTGTACCCCCAACAAACATTAAAAAACACAACAACCCTAGTGCCCACCTCCTCTACACCCAATCCCCCCCTCCCCCTCACCCCCAACAACACAGTACAGCAATGGGCAAAAATACAATTAATATGTAAACTAATCCAAGTAAATATATCTAAATTAAACAATCTGGATTTAAAGTATGGTGAATCACACAAGGTTTATTCTGGTAATTAGAAAACACAATTCTAATTCACAATTAAAAAAAAGAACCTAAACAAAGCATCTTTCACAAAAGAAGATAAAGTGAGCATTGAAAGTCTTCATTTGTTTGCTGTTGCTAAGATTCCACTCTCTTTATGAAATTAACCCAATTCATCAAAGTTATTTACTTTCACTTCTCGAATTTAGGAAAGGATCAGAGGAAAAAATCCCTTTGAATTGAAATAATGAACTGCCAACAAAATGTGCAAAATAGTTCTTGGATTTTCATGAAGGCAAAATTCTTTGACAAATATAATCATAGGTAAATGCAAAGAGCACACTTAATAATACATACAGGTCATAAGGACATCATGGTGCTTGGTACTGGGAAATCTATAAAATATTGGCCATAGTAAAAAAAAAAAAAAAAAAAGACACGCACTATATGTATATTTAAATATAGCATACAAATATTCTTATTTTGCTCCCAGTACAATTGCCATAGGAAAATGTATAGTCAAAATCAGCACAAACTTACCATAGAAAATTACATTAATTAAAAAAATATGTTCATGAACCTATATCTATTCCTTAATATGATAACAAACTAACAAAAAAAAAACTAAAAAAAAAAACAACCATGGCAAACAAGGGAGGATGGGTGGGCGTGATTTGCTTTGGGTATGAGTTGAGTGGCCCCTCATCTTCCTCCCTAATCCTTAATTACCCTCAAACACATGTCCCCCCTGACCTAACACCCTTACACTAGCTACGTGAGCCAATGCCCAGTAGGGGCTGGTCCACGCTGTAATGTTGCCCCAGCCTTAGTTTATGGGGGATATTCTTTGTTCTTGTACCAGTTTTGCCACCAGAATATTTTGATAAAATACCCCCATGAAATAGATTTATGTGAGTAAATAGAAAGGACTACTTCAAGATCTGTTATTTATATTATTTGTTATTTATATGATATGTATTACTACTGTGAAGCGCTATGTACATTTATAGCGCTATATAAATAAAGACATACAATACAATACAATAAAGCCCTGAACAAAAGATATGGAAAAAATATCCAATTTCCATCAAAGTTGTGAGCTTGTTTTTCAATTGCGTGTGTTTGGCATGGTTCTGTCTGATTTTAAGCCTTCACAGTCATAAATATGTCTGTGTTTGTAAATTAAAAGAGCTTCTTGCCTCTGAATAATTTTTTTAATATTTATTTTTTTGGAAATATATTATTTATATGACACACAAAGATTTTATCTAAATTATGTGTTAAATAATATATATCAATAGTCAAATATCCAACTACTAATAAAACAGATTTCAGTATAGTGGGATGAAAAAATAAATTGGCAGCACACTTCATAAATTAAAATGTCCTCATAAAAAGAGGATTTAATAGGATTCTATAGTGACAACAAATATTTCAATTTAAAAATGTGAAGAATTATTTTATGAAATTATATTAAGTCATTGTTTAGAAAAAATGAAAACATTGTCACAATGTCAATGATTTGTGCTCCTTTCTCTCCATGCATTTCCTTGGAATATGAGTTTGAAAATGTATGTATTTTTCTTGTTAACATGAGAAAAAGCCTTTTACATCTTTACAAGCAAACTTTGTGTTTTTATATATGTCAGAACAAACATAAAAAAATAATAATGGCTAAATGATTTGCTAGGAAGCATTTGAGGGTGTTGAAATCATTATAATATAAATGTCAATAAATCATCATACTTTTCAAGCCACACCATATTTGCAATGAAAGGGGGAAAATGTGAAAGGAAGGATTAGAATATGTCTTTACTTCTTTTAAAGAGGATTACTTTTGCTAACAATATGTGCTGATATATTCACCCATTTACCACAGATATTTCTTTGAAGCCTTCATGCAGGTAGGATATTTATAAGCAGCCTGCAGAAAAGCAATACAATCAAACCCCTTTCTGTATCCGCAAATTAACCTTTTAATACATGGATTGTGCTGCTTTTTACTAAAGGGTTTTGTTTAAGAGTCTGTTTTCTATATTATATATTATTTCAAATCATATTATCATGGCACTTTATGCAGCCTATTGTCACATGTCATATATCAACTACAGATGTCTTTTGAAGGATTGTAAGACATTCATCAGTTTGTGAATAGTGCTTGCTGTTCCACATTTCTGTTTAGGTTCCTGGACTCTTTGTTTTCAGAACTTTACATAGCAGACACAGGGCCTTGGTTTCACTATTGTTATTCAAAAGTAAAGGATGACTGGTGGGTCTACAGTGTGTAATATTTGTTAGTCTAAAGCATCTACAGCTGGTGTCAGCAATTGCTATAGATCACTGATCAACCTAAAGCCATGGTTAACTACATTATGTGAGTGGGCAGCAGGTCTGTCAAAAAAAGAGATGAGGGTAAATAAGTATTTGTGAGGAGACTACATCCTGTCAAAAAAACAAAAAAACAAAAAAACAAAAGAGAAGAGGGTAAAAAGAATATTTTCATATTGACCAAGGGATTGAGATTTTTTTTTCCCATCTATGACCGAGAATCAGCAGCATTGTGACCAGTGGTGCATAACAACAGGCATCAATTGCAATGTTTTGCTGTCATTAAGACAATTAACTAAATAGTAAAAAAAAAACAATAATTTTAGATAAACAATGACAATATTATTTACTGTAGGTAAAGTATAAGAATATATGAATCATTGTGGATTTGGTTTGGATGTCAATATTTTTTAATTTGAAAATGATATAAAAACAGTCATAACATACATACATTAAATAGGTAAATATCTATTATTGCTTTTGAGAATCTGATCTCTGAAAAGGTTTACAACGGGATTCACCAATGCTATGTGGTTGAATACTTTAGAGTGAGGATGTTCTGTATTTGAAAACATTTTTGAGGGGTTTGTTATATTAAAAAAATATATATATTACATTTTAAAATGTTTATTACAAGGGGCCTTAGGCTTGTAACTATAGGTCTTATGGAAAACCTTTTAAGAGGTATGGGGTGTGAGTCATTTAAATATACTTTCTATATTTCATTAGCATATCTCCCAGGCATCTAAGGTGTACTTTTTGAGCACAGGTGTTTTTTCATGTGAATTGGAGTGAGTTTTGACGGACTATATGTAGTCTTGAAAGTCTACTAAAATAGGTTGGTCTGTCTCTGTTTCTCTCTCTTTCTCCCAACACTACCATCAGTATGACCTAAATTACATCAAGCTAAGTCCCTGCGTTAACCTGTACAGTCTTTAGTGGATATGCAATGTTATGGGGAACACCACTTTTGTATAACATTAGCACTAACGAGCAGAAAAAAAATAACCATATGTTATTTAAACAGTAGCAGTGGGTTAACGTAACGTTACGTTATTTGCTTTATTGCATAGGCATTAACATTTCTTTTTATATTCGTATAATTATTCTAACTTTCATTTAGGTTAATGCTGAGATAAATAGGCTAACAATGTTTAGAGAGGGGTAGAGAAAGGAACAGGGGTGAAGGAGGGGTTCAGTGAGTAAAGACACTGACTGGCACTGAGTTTGAAGCAGGGGAACCTGGTTCAATTCCCAGTGTTGTAACCGTGGCCAAGTCACCTTGTCTCCCTGTACCTCAGGCACCAAAAAACATAGATTGTAAGCTCCACAGGGCAGGAACCTGTGCTTGCAAAATGTCTCTGTAAAGCGCTAAGTAAAACTAGCAGCGCTATACAAGAACATGCTGTTATTATTGTTATTATTGTTATTATTAACAGCAACTCTCCTCCCCAGCACTTTAAAGCTGCACTACAAATACAATTTAAAGCTGCACTACAAATACAATTTAAAGCAGGTCCCTTGTTCCTATTAAATTCTCCAAAATGCTGGGCATTCATCTGAAATTCATTTCACTTGGTTTACTTGTTATAGTGGGAGCACTGATTCTTGAAGAAAGGGCATAGTAACTGCAGATGTGGCTATCTTGGATATGAGCAAAGCCTTTGTGACTGGTTCAAGATATGTAGCCAGTCAAGAGGCACTTCTAGTCTAGCAGGGGAATTGATAGGAAGTACTTGAAGCCATGCTAGGGCTGTTATACAGTAGCGACATATCTTATTGAACTAAATACCGGCGGCATGCCGGGATCTGCCCCAGCTGCCGCCAGTAATGCACGCGCGCCGCCGCGTTCCCCCACTCACCCCCCCTCCTCCATCGCGCGCAACTTACACACGCTTCCGGACCCCTGTACCCCTTCTGCTCTGCCACTCTGCTTCCCCGAACCCCCGCTTACCTTAATGTCATCTCCAGGGGTGTCGGGGAAGCCTGGGGAAGCCGGGGAAGACGGGGAAGCCGGGCGCGCATGTGACTGTGACGTCACAGTGCGCCGCCACGCGCCGCGGCTACCCGCTTTTCAGCCACATACAGCCAGCGGCTTTTGCTCGAATAAGAGCTGCCGCTGCTGTATACAGCATACGGCCGCGCGTGCCTATGTGAACGCGCGTGCATGTGCCGCATGCTTTTCATGTTTATAGAGCAGGGAGCTGTGTATATGTGTGTATGTGTGTGTACAGTATGTGTGTGTATATGCGTGTATATGCGAGTATATGTGTGTGCATGGGTTGTGTGAGTGAAAGGAAGACCTAAGCAAGATTTTTTAAAGAAAAGTTTTTTTTTTTTTTTTTTTTTAGTTCCGTAATCATTGACACACACACATACAAACACATATACACACATATACATATATTTCAGAGCCGGTAGTGGCGCGAAAAGATGATTTTCTTCATCTTCGCCGCCGTCTGTTGGCTCCCCGCTCGCTGCCGTGCGCGCACGGCCCTTCTATAGAAAGGCTGACTAACGTCAGCCAACTAAAATTGCGCGCAAGCACGGCACTATAGAACGTGCCTTAGGCTCTCACAGGTTTAGGTCAACTCCACTGGTCCCCAGATAGGTTCCTGAGTCACTTTTAGATTGTGTATTTAAGGATTGCCCTAGAGATAGGGAAATCTTTATATTGGTAGTCCTGCCTATTGCTGTTACACAGACTGTGACTGGATTCTGCTGCCTTGCTCCTGGATGTCGACGCCCCCATCGTGACGTCAGAGCGCCAGCGCAACGCGGCGTGATGACGTCATGCACCACCAGGGGAGGATCCCAGGGCTCCACGAGGAGACAGCTTCCCCAATGCCTGTAACAGGCTAAGATGGCTGTCCTGCAGGAAGCTGGAAACTCAGGGAGCCGCCCCCTCACTGGCAGCAGAGGCTCCCCTGGTGACGTCATCATGCCCTCATGGGGCGGGGGGCGGGCCCCAGGCATCAGACCTGCCCTGGAGTGGAAGAAAGACAGCCTGATGCCCAAGGAGGACTGAATGATCGTGCAGGGGTGAGAGCCCTTACATAAACAATCAAGTGTAATGTGACTACAATTTTATTAAATAAAAAATAATTAAATAAAGTATACAAATTAATTATATAACCACAGTGTCACCTAATGCAGTGTATAAAAAATGATAGAGAACTGTTCGACATCCAGGAGACATCCAGGAGCAAGGCAGCAGTGATCGTGGAGGGGTGAGTACCCATTTGTGTATAAATTGTGCTATGTTTAGCATGTTCTGTAGCCCTCTCCTTGATAAAGGCAATCTATTTGCCGAAACGTTGGACCTTTGGTGGCACAATAAACTGCACATTTAGAAAGACCGTGTGTCTCCAGGGAGTCAAGCCACTGCTCACAAGCTCCAAAAAGTATAAGGGCAGCAATATTAGATTGGAAAACCACAGTTTTCCTTTACATTTTAAACAGTTCCATGAGTCGAATCCGGAGGGTTTGAGCTATTTAGGCATTGATTTGGTCACTTTAAATTGGAGGGGAGGTAATCGTATCCAGGAGGTCTCCCAAAAAGAGACTTTCTCGATACACAAACTGCGTACACTTAAACCTTTAGGTCTTAATATTGATATAGATTTAGCCTCTTATTTATACTAACAACTTTAGAGTGCATTTTTAAGATATACATAAATTTAATTTTTATATCCAATATTTTTATATCCTCTTTTTAAGAAGGTCTGTTTTTTAATACATGGTTTTTATTATATGGTTTTTATAATAATGTTATTTATGTATATGCACTGATCTCTTTTTATGTTTCCATTTAGATTCGTCATCTTTGCAATTTTTTGGGGATATTTTTCATGATTTTTATTGTGTAATTCTATAATGTATTTTTATTATATAAATATATAATGTTATTTATATTAATTACCCCCGTTTTGTTTATAGTCACTTTTAAGTGTTCCTATTTCTTCATCAATGAATTGTGGCTCATTGTAGAGGTATACTGAGCCTATCATACTCAGTAGTGCGCCGTGACGTCATTTATTCCCTCCCATTTTTGGGTCTATTTAGCTCAGAGTCATTGCGCTGTATCCCTACATCCCTGAAGAAGTCTGAACCATCAGATGAAATGCGTAGGGTTACCTGTGCGCTCAGACCTTGTGAGGCAGTCAGTTCTCCCTGTGGACTCTTTGCCGTGATATCAGCTGTGCTGTTACTGCGCCCTCCTGCCTGTACACCTTGCGTTGCCGCTGACTACCACGGAGCCAGATGATCCTTCCCCCACTGCTGGATAGCTGAGGGAGCCGGTCTGTAATGTCAGACGCCGCTTGAATGCAGAAGCAGAGGATGTGCTGCAGCTGACTGGAGCCTACCTTTCTGCGTCTGAACCCAGAGTGGTTAAACTGCTATATTTTGTTCTGGAGCATGTGAGTGTACTAGAGCCTCCTTGCTCGAGTATTTTATATTAATTAAATTGTGTTGCACTATATTTTTTCTTTTTTTCTTTACATATGCTGCCTATATCGGCTTGAGATTCCATGTGATATTTGAGAGGAAGTTATTGCGCTTTGTGTCCTCCACCAGATCGGACAGAACCTGCCTTGTTCATGTACTGTAACTGTACAGAAGAATAATAAAGCCATTCCTGTTTGCATATACCTCCTGCCTGGTGCGTGACCTTACTGGGGGAGAGGTAATAAGTTATACCGTGGGAGATCACCTTCAGTTCCTGAGCCTACGGTAGATGGAGGCGCTGAACTGCTAAAGAGTTATGTGAGCTATGAACCCCAGAAGCCTATTCCTGTGTCGCCACTACCACCGGCGGATGACTCAGCCCTCCTGTTACCAGCAGGTATTATGCCACACGACCAGTAATTGTAGACTCTTCCAGGGGGTGGGGGAAACCGGTACAATAACATTTGATGACATTTGATGTGGGATTTACTGCTGTTGTGTGTTGTGGTGTTTCTGAAGTTGACAATGAGTGTGTTGATAGTGGACTTGTGCCTGTTATTTTTTACTTGGAAATATAGAATACATGAGCAAGTTACTTTTGCTTTTTAATGTTCTAGGAGGAGCATTTTGTATTACTAGTTTTGATGGCCCTTGCTGCCTGATGCTCACAGAAAGATTGACTATCATTACTATCATCATCACCTTATTCACTGATGCTGCCATGAATGCCACTAACAGTTGTTGCACCAAGGATCACATCACCGTCAGAGTCACTTCTCTCCCCTGCATATTCAGTTTGTGAACTACAAACACTATCAACAAAACACTCATTATCATCATCATCATCATCATCATCATCATCATCATCATCATCATCATCATCATCATCATCATCATCATCATCATCATCATCATCCTCATCTACCTTCTTCATCTCTGCCTTTGTACCTCCCTCATGGAATAAGAAAGCATCACAGGGCACTGCAGATTTTCTAATCTATTTATTTGCCAAATAGCTGTGCAACATTTCAACCTACATAAGAGGCCACTTATCACTTAATAAAGACCTATGTAGATAGAAACGTTGCACAGCTATTTGGCTACATAAATAGATTAGAAAATCTGCAGTGCCCTGTGAAGCTTTCTTATACAATGAACTTTGGATTACTCACAGGCCATCCCTGATCACAGGAGCACCGGTAACTGTATTATTGACTTTTTTTATGGTGTGCAGCAGGTATGTTTATTTTGCTAGTACCTCCCTCAGACATCTCTTCAGACCTTCATCTCATCATTCTTTAAATAGAAGTACTACAGCATGTTCAATATCCAACCGCCCTGTCCTAATCCATCAAATTTACATGTTACTGAGGAATTGGATGTATCTGATTCTAACCCATCCCTCATACTGTAGGTAGTTTTGACATTCCCCTTGCATACCCAGATATTGAGGACTGTCCACACTAAGAAAAATACTCCTCCTCAGAGTCTTCTTTCTCTCACTCACATTTTTAACATGTGTGCTTAGTTTTGTATGGATAGAACAGACGACAGTGTCACGGTTGTGCTTGCCACAAACCAGGGTCGGACCGCGTGGCTGATGTGAGGTTGTATAAGCACCGACCTTAGAACGCGCATGCTGATCCGGATTGCGCAGTTCGTAGTCGTACATAGCAGGGTCGGGACTGGAGAGAGCAGCGTAGTCAGTGGACAAGCCAGGATCAGGATAGGAGACATCATGGTAAACGTAGTCCAAGCAGGGAGTCGGCAACAGGAGATCAAGCAGGTTTTCCTGCTTCAGCGAAATTGCTGCAGTTCGGGAACCGGGTTTGCGCGAGTTGCATCCACGGCCCATGGCACTGGTCTCAGGAAGGAGAAGCCTGACCGGAGTGGGCACACCGCCAGGCAGCACTGGTAAACCAATGCTTCAGCGCAGGAGTCCAGAACGAGCCTGTGCGTGGAGAGAGAGCTACAGAATTAAGGACTCAGCGACAGTCCTCTGCTATGGGAAGGGCAGCAGGCCTCAGGAAACAGGGAGATGAAGTTACGCTGGAGATCCACCGCTTCAGCACAAGAACCAGGACACAGCCTCTGCAATGGAGAGAGAGCAGAAGCCCCCAGGAACCAGAGACAGGCCTCTGCTATGGGAAGGACAGCAGGCATCAGGAAACAGGAAGCTGAAGTTACGCTGGAGATCCACCGCTTCAGCACAGGAATCAGGACACAGCCTCTGCAATGGAGAGAGAGCAGCAGGCCCCAGAAACCAGAGACAGACATAGAACAAGAGAGAACAAGCCAGTTGCTTGTGGCAGAACACTTGGTAACATCCAGGAAGGATTATGCTCGGCAGAGAAGCATTGTGGGAAAGCTGTATTTAAAGGTCAGCGAACCTATAGCAAAAGGGGCATGTGATAGCATTGGTCTAATGACTGAGCCCAGACTGGGGCTGCAGTAATAGCTTGCACAGCTGCAGAATATATCATGGGGAGTGTTCCAGGACTGCACAGGTCTGTAAGGCAAGGTAAGCAGTAAACCGAGGTGTTGATACCTTACAGTACCCTCCCCCCCCCCCTTCACGTGAGACCTCCGGGCGAATACGACCACTCATAGAGTTGTGGGACCTGGAATTTTTCCTGAACTGTCTAGGATTGAGGGTAGAATCGTGGTCCAGAGATTCGTGGGCACTCTTTTGCGTACCCCCCGGTGGAACTGTGGACAGACAGGACCGTCCATGGGTTTTGGGGACACTGAGTTGTTCCTAAAGTGCCTTAAGCGGGAAGGGAGTACGTAAACGAGCAGTTCCTTGACAAGTACTGTTCTAGGAAATGAGAGTGTGGTAGATAAGCCACTGGTAAGTGGCTTGCCAGGCGAAATGGCTTGTAAATCCAAGGCTGTGAGGAACCAGGGGGTTCCAGAGCAGAATCGGCACAAGGAACCCCACTGGGAGCCCAGTCCCAAGTAAAGGTATCAGGTTCAGGACAAGCGGCACCGATAAATGATCAAGTATACCAGGGCGACCCTCCGGGTAGACAAAGTCTTTTCTGACATCTGCACGTAGGAATTTGAGAGGAGCTTCTCCTCCAGAGGTTTTCCAGGTAGTGGTCAGCGAGGGTATAGGGTGGGTGGGGGTATTGCCAGGTATGGGTATGGAAGATGACGACGCAAGCAGTAAACCAGGCTTAGAGACCAAAATCTTGGGGTACGTACTGAGTATTTCTAAGACAGAGGAAATAACAGGAGCAACAGAAGGTTCCGAGAGGAATAACCATGGGTTCGCAGGGGCAGAGAAGCAATCAGCAGTGGAGCTCCCAAATACTGTTGAAACCTCAGAGAGAGATAATATTGTCTGGGGAGTAGGAATAGGCACTGGGGCTTTAATATCTGGACCTTGAGAATCAGACAGAGCAGGGACAGCGAGCAGAGGAATAGAATCCGGAGCAGGAGCCTGAGTATCTATAACAGGAACATCTGGGACTGCAGGGACATTGGTAGGACAAGAACTAGCGTCAAGAGCTGGTACCTGGGAATCAGTGACTGATGGTGTGGGAGAAATGATGGGAGTTAGAGAGACAATAAGCGGTAAATTGGAACTGGGGAAACTCTTAATGGCAGAAACCTAAGAAGGAAAAAGAGTCTTATCCAAAACTGCAAGGACCCTAACAGGAGTACTAGTCATGACAAGATCAGAAGCAAGTATGTTTACTAGTGCGAAAATTCTGATAACGGAACTGCTAGTCAGTGATGTGGGTGTCTGGGTTGCACTAGTGGGGAAATCAGATACAGCGATATGTGACTTAGAAGCAATCAGGGAAGTTCTAGGTTTGCTGGACATGTGTGAAAAGGTACCCTTAAACACAGGAGTTTTAATTTCAGCCCAGAGTAACCCAACGGATGCTGGAGTACATTTAGATACAGTGCTAAGGGACTGAGGTTTAGCAAGAGAAGGATAAAAAAATTGCTTAGATTTAAACACCAGAGTTTGTAATGTAGGCAGGATGGTCTCTGACTGTACTAAGGGGTTAATGACAGATACGCTCATCTCTGGAGGGGTTGCTTGGACAGAGGCATCAGGGGGACCAAAATTAAGGGTGGCCTTTAAGGGAAGAAATTCTGAATCTAAAGGAAAAAATTTACCTCTCTGAGTAGCGGAACTGACAAGGCAAATTTCAGAGAGGGGAAAAACTGTGTACAGGCTTCTGGCTAGCACATAAGAAAAAGCATCACATTTGAGTGGGAGCAGTGTGTCAGCAAAAATTCCTGGGAACTCACCAACTTGAGCATCAGGAGGGGCATAAGACCACTGTTCGCTTTTAACCCTAGGGTTTGAGAAGAGGAGAACACAGACATTACAAGAGGGGCAATCACAACTGTTCTGGTCTCTGAAGTGGGTACTTGGGAAGGAGTGTCTGGGACACCAGACAAAACTACAGATTCCATTACAAAGGGACTATGTGCTGAAGCAGGGATCTCAGCTCTTAGAGGGACAGACTGGGTCAGTGAAATTGATGAACAAATAGGTGATTGGTGCGCAGCTAATAATTAGTGAAACACAATAGGCAATATGCAGTGCACAGTGATATTATAATCAGAAAAAATCAACCTTGAATGTGGTTAAGTCACGTATGATGCGTCTGCAGCCCTTCTTGGGGGTGTCCCAGCACCCCTAGAGCTATAGAAGAGACAAAAAAACAAGGCGCACAACGCACATAGTGAAGTACAATAAAAATAAAAGTTTACTTGTAAAAATATATATAATCTGCGTACATCAATAGAGTAAAATATAGGCAGTTGGTAATTGGGTATACCACACCAGTACACAGCTCCAGATGGCACTCCTCACTCAATTGTAGGGTGCAGGGGATCTCTCCTCATCTGATGTCAAGCTGGTAGTTGTGGAAGCCGTCTCCCTCTCACTCAAGACGGGGCAGGTCTCAGTCTCTGCTGCCGGATAGTCCTGGAGCAACTGTCCTCATCCGCGTGTAGCAGCCTCCGCTCACATCCGCATCCAAGCACGTTAGTCACGTGTCGCTACTTCTCCATGGAGCGCCCGATCGTGACGTCACAGTCCGGTCGCACTATTCTAACGAACCGCCTGCAAGGTCTCACTCAGTGCGGTGTAGCTAAGGATACACGCGGCTTCTTAGGAAGATGTAATAGGCACAAAGTCTTGTGTGAGACAGGGAAACACTTACTGAGTGTTAACACCAACAAGAGGGTAATAAAAACGACACCCTGGGTCAGTGCTCGTTTTTATTACCCGCTTGTTGGTGTTAACACTCAGTAAGTGTTTCCCTGTCTCACACAAGACTTTGTGCCTATTACATCTTCCTAAGAAGCCGCGTGTATCCTTAGCTACACCGCACTGAGTGAGACCTTGCAGGCGGTTCGTTAGAATAGTGCGACCGGACTGTGACGTCACGATCGGGCGCTCCATGGAGAAGTAGCGACACGTGACTAACGTGCTTGGATGCGGATGTGAGCGGAGGCTGCTACACGCGGATGAGGACAGTTGCTCCAGGACTATCCGGCAGCAGAGACTGAGACCTGCCCCGTCTTGAGTGAGAGGGAGACGGCTTCCACAACTACCAGCTTGACATCAGATGAGGAGAGATCCCCTGCACCCTACAATTGAGTGAGGAGTGCCATCTGGAGCTGTGTACTGGTGTGGTATACCCAATTACCAACTGCCTATATTTTACTCTATTGATGTACGCAGATTATATATATTTTTACAAGTAAACTTTTATTTTTATTGTACTTCACTATGTGCGTTGTGCGCCTTGTTTTTTTGTCTCTTCTATGGGTCAGTGAAATACCTGGGAGTGGGGATTCTGCAAACAGGCTTAGGGAAAAACCTCGTTCCTGAATACTTTTAACTGAAATTAGTATTTTAGGAGAAGTTTCAGGGAACACGACAGGGGGAACTTGAGCTGAAGCAGGGCAATTATAGCAAAGAATATCTAAGGACTCCGCAACCTTAGAGGAGACATTCAGTGCAACCTCTGCTGTCAGACTTGGGGTTTCATTCTCAGACGCTAGAAAGGACGTATTAGCCTGAGGGCGGCAAGGATTTACAGTGGTAAATGTAGATGGCAGCTGAGAGGCAAAAAGAGGGAGATTTGCTTCTGAAATTGGGGACCCAAGGAGTTCCTCCTCAGGAGTTAAGGGCATTACCTTGGCTGGCGAACAACAGGGAAATACCAAAGGAGACTCATAGGGCTGCCCCGCTGGGGTTAATACAGGAATGATCTTGGGAAGAAAACTTAGGGATTCTAAGTTAGAAATTGAGGATAGAAGGATTTCATTCTCAGAGACTAAAGCCATAGTTTCAGCTTGGGAAATACACGTATACTCTATAGGAAACTCACAGGGCTGATTGGCAGGGGTTAACGTAGACATATCCTTGGGGTCTAAGTAACAGGAGGAGCAATCAGGGCTAGAGATCGTGGCAGTTTCTACCTTAGGGGGCAGTGATAGTGGGACAGTTTGGTCATTTCCCGGAGATGGAGGTACCCCCACAGGTTTAGCAACAGGACTGGCAGTACAGGGGGACTGCCAAGCGGCAGCATAGCTGGTGAGGAGGGGGTCCTGTTCTTTTATGCAAATGTCCAATGTTAGGGAAAGTACACAGAGCATGTCTTGAGCATGAGCCAACATGAAGAGAGGGTCCTGTGCATAGAGTGCACTTGGGCGTCGATAAGGCCAGGGCATAGAGTGCATCTTGGTCTTCGGCCAGTTCCATAGGGTACACGTTATCCCAAGTTAAAGGGGAATCAGGGGAGCGAACACAAGCGGCCAGAGACTGTTTTAAGTCCTTGAGGCAGTAAGCCTTAATAATGAGATCATTACGGCATTTTTTTTGCAAAGGGGTTAAACCTTCAAACATAAACGGATCTTCCATCAGGGGTAGGATATCGCACAGATACTGGTTTTCAAACTGGGACTGGTCTGCAAGCCGGGACAGGATTTCAGATAGAAACATACCAACCCTCACCACAGGGCGGTCCGAGTTTTTGGGGCCGGGCATACTGTCACGGTTGTGCTCGCCACAAACCAGGGTCGGACCGCGTGGCTGAGGTGGGGTTGTATAAGCACCGACCTTAGACCACGCAGGCTGATCTGGATTGCGCAGTTCATAGTCGTACATAGCAGGATCGGGACTGGAGAGAGCAGCGTAGTCAGTGGACGAGCCAGGATCAGGATAGGAGACATCATGATAAACGTAGTCCAAGCAGGGAGTCGGCAACAAGAGATCAAGCAGGTCTTCCTGCTTCAGCAAAATTGCGGCAGGTCGGGAAGCGGGTTGCGCTAGTGGCGTCCATGGCCCATGGCATTGGTCTCAGGAAGGAGAAGGCTGACAGGAGTGGGCACACCGCCAGGCAGCACTGGTAAACCAATGCTTCAGCGCAGAAGTCCAGAACGAGCCTGTGCGGGGAGAGAGAGCTACAGAACTCAGGACTAAGTGACAGGCCTCTGCTATGGGAAGGGCAGAAGACCTCAGGAAACAGGAAGCTGAAGTTACACTGGAGATCCAACACTTCAGCACAGGAACCAGGAACATGAACTAGGACAATAACAGAGTTAGAACAAGAGAGAACAAGCCAGGGGCTTGTGGCAGAACACTTGGTAACATCCAGGAAGGATTATGCTCGGCAGAGAAGCATTGTGGGAAAGCTGTATTTAAAGGTCAGCGAACCTATAGCAAAAGGGGCGTGTGATAGCATTGCTCTAATGACTGAACCCAGACTGGGGCTGCAGTAATAGCTTGCACAGCTGCAGAATATATCATGGGGAGTGTTCCAGGACTGCACAGGTCTGTAAGGCAAGGTAAGCAGTAAACCGAGGTGTGGATTCCTTACACAGAGAAGCCCAATGCTACATCCAACATGACAGAAATACACAGTATAATACTTATATATTCTGTTGAAAAAGGGTAATTTAGTTTAACCCTTTAGCCAAAGCGTTGTAAGCTTGCGATCCACGACAAGGCAGACACCCGTTCACAAGTCCTAACATTAGCAGATAAAAGACTAATATACCTCTATTAGGATTAAAATTCTCATTTACCTCTATTAGGAGGGAGAAAGACCACATTGGATCTATTTCCAGTAGAATGAAAGGACCTACTAACTTGGGAAGTGGGGAGGGGCGGGCTTAAAACCTGGGAAGGAGGAGCCACTAACCTCCAACAGCTGAAACAGCTGAGAACAGCTGCCGTCTGTTGTATACATATGCCACGCTCAATAGCACTCCTTTTTGACACTTATTTACATATATATATATATATATTGTGGGGGCTCAGGGGTTCCCCAAAAGAGCTTGCTGGGGTTTTGTGTTCTGTTAACCTATTCTCAGCTGGTGACCCTGGCAAGTCACTATCTCCATGTACCTAAGGCACCAAAATCATAGATTTTAAGCTCATCTGGGCAGGGACGATGTCTGTAAAAATTCCTACAGTGTTCTGTGTACCACACACTATACTGTAATTGTGATGTGCTTTGAGTCTCATTGGGAGAAAAGCACTATATGAAATAATATTATTATATTATGACAGCTGTTTTAACTGTGTACAGTATATTCACTCTCCATCACATTTCTTTATTTTCACTGTTTTTATGCAAATTGTACTCCAATGCTAATTCTGAGATAGTGTGGCAGGAAACAAAACCAACGTAACCAACTACTGTATATACCCCAAAATTACCGTAAATGGAAAAATTATTTTAAGTTTTTATTGCATTTCCAAGGGTTACTTCAAAAATGCACCCATCCCTACACATGGCAATACTAAAGTAAATGTTACTCTGCTTCATTACAAGGTTTACTTTATATTGCAGTTGCATTGTATAATTCAATCATTTATCTATATCCATACACTTGCTATTACTTGGTTTATGTTGTGTTAAATATTTAAAAGACAGATGTTTCCTCCCCTTGGCTTAGACTTTAGTAGTTAGAAACAAAGAGAACCTTCCACAGCAGCATTATGTATGCGGCATGTGAATGATGTGTAGAGTGAGAAATTGCACACCTACTTAGTGGTAAGAGTGAAAAATGCCTTCTACAGACAAAAAAAACATTTATATTTCTCTGAAAGGATTAGTATGCAACAAGGATCTGTGAGCGCCATGCCAGTAACTAGAGACGTGCCAACACAATTCGTTGTCTGTGCTACTCAGCTTTTGAATAATTCAAACACATTTAAGGAACCTGTCTACAGTGTTTATCCAGAAGATACTTGAGCATTTGTTGAGCAGGGTGCTTCTTTCACTATATTCATAGTTATATTTACATTGTACAGAAAATATATAATTTGACTAAAACAGTTGCCATCTAACCTCTGTAGAATTGCCATATTTATGATTTTGGACCATAACATGAATAAAAAAATACCAATATTTTGTGACTGAGTGATGGAGACCACAAAAGGGACTACAATAGTTTCTAATAATAATAATTTATACAGTAGTGATAGTATACACCAGTGCTTTCTCATGTCTGCATGCAAAATAGTATAGTTCTGGAGCTAAATAAACTGCACCAGATATATAAAAGAAACTATCCTACAGCTTATGCCCCATTTAGTTCACTTTGCCTTGGCCGTATTAAGGCTTTAAAAGCAGCTTCTTCTTGTTCCTCTGTCTGTTCCATGGTTCTAAATTGTATTAGAGAGGTGGGACAATTATTGGGCCCTAATAGACCTGAACGAATACTGCAGATGTAGCCAGAGTTTCTGTCTCCAGTGCCGTGGCCAAAAAAATGATTGTGCGTGGCACCGAAGACAGTGTCTGCTGCGTTTGCGCTGCAGGATGTACATGCTTCCGAATGAGACCCACCTCAGCATTAATCCTTCAGTGCTGTCACTATCACGGCTACGTGACTGTGGGTTACTACTTCACCGGATACAGTTTAGCTACAACTGTACAGAGGTCCAGAGAACTTTGTATATCACAAATTACAAGCATTTTGCACAAGCACTGCAGTCGTGGTATGCAATCCTATCGCCAATCGCCACAAGGGGATAATCGGCCATGAAAGTGTGGTGAATTTGAGTTTGCCAGTGTGTCCGGATTAAAATTTGTCTAGACGGCAAGCACAGCGGTTGCGGAAAGTGCGAGTCCGATTGAAGCGGCGGCCAATGGAAGCGCTGGCGCTGATGGGGCGGGCCGCAGACTGTTGCCAGGAGCAGTAAGGAGGCAAATGCTGAGTGGAGGAGAGGTTGACCAATAAGAGAATGGTGGGGGCAGAGTCCAGACCCCGGCAGCACCGGTGCCAGAGACTGATAATGGGCGGGGAGGAATTTTTACATGGTGTGGCGAATGTCAATTCTTATTCGCCACACCAGTGGCTACATTGAAAGATAGGTTGCCCACCAATGCACTACAGAATTCTGAAGAACATGCTAATGCTAACATTAAGAGACTTATAAAAGGCATAGCATAACATTCAGATTGTGTTTAAACCAGTTTCTAGCAAGGTTCTCACATGATGTATCAAAAATGCATGAATAAATGTAAAAAAAATAATTATAATTCAGTACTGTTATCCTAAAGTTTAACATTTCTGTATTTTTGGGGCGTTGCAAAATGTCTTGTTTGAACGTATTCAATATTATAGGGTTTTGAAACAAAATGCAACACACTGTTTTGCAGGAACCATCAGTATAAAAGGAGTTATACGAGTTTCAAAATATGATTGATGTTTCTGCCAGTGCCATCAACAAAATCTATATCAGCAATTTCCAGAGGTCCCTAAGCTCCAAAAATGAATAACAATATAGTCAGCATAGAAACGTTCTTTATAGATATCATTTGTTATATTCTTGAATTCAAAAAATTATTTAGGGATATAAAGAGGCTAAAATTGATATCTGTATTAATTAAATATTATATTCATGGTGTGTACAAGGGATGATTCTTGTTATACAGCTTGTTTTGATGAACTGTTATGAAAGATGGCTAAATCTTTGAAATCATCATTTGTTTACATAGATATTTATATTTCCAAAAATTATATTTACAGAAATTAATGTTAAATACAGTAAATAAAAACTACCCGTAAACTTCCATTGTCTGTCATATTTAGAAAATAATTGATTATCCTCAAAAATATTTTTTGGGTAAATTCACATCTTTTCTGTAACATAAAAAGAACAAGAAGGATCAAAGAGATTCAAGCAAAATTCAAATAAAACGTTTAATATTAATTCCATTAAAAAGTGCACCGCATATAAACTTAAGTGGAGTGGAGTAAATTGTGTCAGAGTGTCAGATAGATAAATTGCAACGTTTTTGTTATCTAAATTTAGATTGTATTTCTGAAGTAGAGGCAAATTTGCTTCATACAGTCAGAGCAAATAATTACTTGTACCAGACAAATCGGAGACTCTTCTAAACCCCCCGATATAAATCCAGGCCCCAAGACCCATCTTTTATTTTCAAATGAAGACTCACACACAATCCATGTTTATTATTACCTCCCTGAGGAGGAGGGCACAAGAGGCTAGGCCTCCCCCTGTATTACCAGTGTACTGTCCACCTCCCATCTCCAAATGCTTGAACCTTCTTCAAACCCAACATTATTCTCTGCCCTGTGAACAAATTTATCATATTTGTCATGTCCTCCTATGATCTAGAACATAAAAGATTAACCTACTAAGAACTTAGCTACTGAATCAGGGCCATACCACCTCCCTTTTTTTATGGGAGGGGCGATTAATTACAGACAAATGTACTACATTTGAATAGGGACAACCTAACTCCGGTGGGATGCTATACAATTCTTGTCATGATTTACAGTATGCCTCCCAAGTAGAGGGATCTATTTATATCGTACTGTAACTAACTCCATCACAACCCTGGGCCAAATCTCCACAGGTGACCCAGACACGCCAGCTCAATGGCATCCACTGATGGCTTCAACCTATGGAATAACAGGAACTATGAAAGATAAAGGGCATTCACAATTACATTTTATACCCTCAGCGCATTCTTTGCCCTGAAACATGTTAAGTTCTAAGCATCTCAATATCAAGGTATTTAATGCAGAAACCATCACCATGTTATCCGACCAAAAAACAATGTGATGACTTGACAGCTCTGTCCCACACAACTCCACCACAACAAGGATTGGGAAAAACTCCAGGAAAACTAGATTCTTTATTACTGCCTCTTTTATCCATGCAACTGACCATTAGCCTGATCACCATTTTCCTTTGTAGTATGCTCTGAAGCCTACTATCCTAGAGGCATTTGTAAATAGTTCAATATCTAAGTTGAATAATGCTTCCTGCATCCATATATTCCAGCCATTATACAGGGAAATGAAACTCAGCCAAACCTGTAAATCCTCCCTTAACTTCACTGTATCCCTCATAAAATGGTGTGCCAAATGCCTGAATAACACCTGGAATTGTCGTAATGTCAATTTATTACTTACTGCTGCAACATTCAACAATTCTTGCCAAATATGCAACTTCTGGTCTGGTAAAATGTAAACTAGGGGTGGGAACGTCAGGCCCGAGGGCCGTATAAGGCCCTCGAAATCATTTGGTCTGGCCCTGCTAAGGCAACTGCTATAACCGGGGTTGCGCTAATTTTTTTTTAAATGGCCGTCGTGCGCCCGATCGGGAGGAGGGAGAAGATGGTGTGAGGCACCGGCAGCCCTACACGATCCCCAGCAGCCACCATACTAGACCCAGCAATCCCCCAGCAACTACCATACTTCCCCCCGCACTCCCCTCGCAGCAGTCCCCGCAGCATTCCCCACACTTCCCCCATGCTTCTCCAGCAGTTCCCCCCGCACTTGCATCCACCCTACACGATCCCCCCAGAAGCAGCAGCAACTACCAGAGGTAGGGGGCGGGGTTCTGTGTGCCTACATGCCTGCTGTGTGTCTGCCGTGTGCCTGCCTGTCTGTGTATGTATGGCCCGCGAACGATGTTATAAATATCCAAATGGCCCTTGGCAGAAAAAAGGTTCCCCACCCCTGCTATAAACGATGTATATACAGATGCAGCGGCCATTATTCAAACATTTCATGAGCTGGATCCCTTTGCTTACCGGGTGATGGTCCTTGATTTCTCGAGATATTCTCACGTTAAGACGCAAAATTAGTAGTGTTTTGATCGATTGCAGAAAATAGCATTGAATGTGTTGTCTGCAATACCGTCGAGAATCTGAAGTGGGCGATCACGAGTTGTTGTCTTAAAAATGTAATTTCAATTCAACGTGTCTTTTATAGCCATACAGTACTTCAAGTGTGTGTAATTGTAATGAGAAGAATAATGTTATGTGTTTATACAGTATACATGGGAAATAAGTCCTTTCTGAGGCTCCAAAAATATAAAAATTCAATGTCGCCTCCCTCTTCTGCCAAATATAAAATATGTTTTCCGCTAATGAGTGTTTCTCAAATTGGAACCTTGTTGAACTGTAAAAACATGAACACACAAAAAAGTACAGCATATTTAAAGAATGAACATTTTCATATAGACAGTATAATAATGGGAAAAATAATAATAGAATAATACAACGTCGCCTCTGTTTCCGAATGTAAAATATGTATTCCACAAATGGGTTTTCTCAAATTGGAACCTTGTTGAAACGCATATGCGTGTCATCACATTTCTGTGCATGCGTGTAGAGCAAATTGGAACCTTGTTGAAACGCATGTGTCATCACATTTCTGCGCATGTGTGTATGGCAAATAGGAATCTTGTTGAAGCGCATATGCATGTCATCATATTTCTGCGCGTGCGTGTCCTGATGTTCCTAATTAACTTACTGGACAGTAAGATACAGTGCATTTCCTCATGGAGTCGCTAGATACTGTATCTGCTAGACAGTAGTACAGCACTACTGCTGTTGGTGTACCTAAATAGGAGCAAATACTTTAATTTTCTAGCTTTATACTGCATTTTGTACATACTGTAGTCTGTACAGTAAATCAATGCCATTTTATATATTTAAATGCCGTTGGAACTTTAGGTATAGTATTACTGTGTCTAGACAGTAAAAACATGAACACACATAAAAGTATATTTAAAGAATGAACATTTTTATTTGGACAGGATAATAAAGGGAAAAATAATAATAGAATAATTCAATACAGCGTCACCTCTTCTTCAAAATTTATAATCTTGTCTTTTCCTTCTTCACAATGGCTGGTGCTTCTTGGACATCTGGGTCTGTAAAGAAAGAGACAATATTCAATATTATCAATTGCACCATACTGCTGCGCCAGCCTTTAATCTAAAACGTCTTGAAGCCGTTGTCGTTGCATCTCCTGTATTCCACGCACTATAAATTTTGCATCCCCCGTGTTCATGCCGCATTCGCGCCGCCCAGCACCCACGGTTGATCTGTACTTGATCTGCGGTTGATCTGTTTAATTATAATGGTTTAAAGTGCCGACAAGGCTGGAAACGCATCAGAGGATTTACTCATTTGTTAGTATGTTTGGTTACAAGCCTATTTAAAAAATATTTTTTTATTTTTACCCACTTCCAGGCCTACTTTCTTGCAGTGCTCAAACTCTAACCACCTTTTCCCCTTTATTAATTTGAAGGCTCATCTCTGCACTCTCTCTAGTTCCATAATGTATTTTCTAATTAACTTATTGAAGGTGTCTTGCCCAGAATGAATTTGAGTTGGCTAGAGCAGCCAGGAGTATTATCCCTTGTTGCATATCTAAGTCACATGCTCACTTATGTGCTATTCATGACAGGTGGTATATGGGGATGAATTTAGGGGAGACATTGTCCATTTGAGGGACCTTTGCGGAGGTGAAAAGTGTGACAGCTTACGAGCTGTGTATTAATAGGAGAACATCCAGGCACACGGACTTTAGTAAAATAGCAATTTATTGCAACCAGAAAACCAATATTTCAACTGCCACGCATTATTTGTCAAGGTGATGCTGTATAACATCACAAACAAGGCAATATATATACCCAAACACTCACATGACTCACCTCACTGCAGGAGTCCTGTGGCACAAAAATTGAGCTTCCATGATTTCACACCGCTGGCACACCACCAAGCGCCGGCATCCAAGTGGAGAACCTGTGTCCAGTCCCCCTCTTGCCATGGAGATGTGACACTCCAAAAGAGGGAGAAGCAGCACAACTCTCCTGGCAAGTATGCAGAGAGATGGAGAACAAACTCCAATGTGTAAAAAAGAGCAGATAGAGGACCAAAACACCAAATATGTCAATGTGTACATGCTCCAATAAATAGGTATAGAATCCCAACATTAAAATCCAAAAAGACTACCAAGAAATACTACAAGAACAGATGATTTAAATGAATAAGGTAGTACACAAATAATTAACTAAATAACCCTACAGAGCCAAAAAAAAGACAGACAGTACAAAAAAAGACATACATAATAACTGACAACAATATCAAAGAGCAAGTAGAACATCAATAGAGCTTGTCAATGAAATATCAATTATCCAAGTTGGGTAGCTGGGTCGGGGTTGGACGGCAGGCTGGGGTCAAGGCAGGTGACACAGGAGCAAAGGTCGAGGTCACAGGCAGGGTTCGGCAACAGGAAGGCAGGAGCGTAGCACTTCAGCGTAGAACTTTCGTGCAGTTGAGGATATACACAGAAAGGTGGTTTATGTTGTGCTTCAATTAAGGAAATGTAGAATATAAAACCTACATTTGAGTTATAAAATCAGAATTTAACAGAGGAATGTGTGATGTCAGCTAGAGATTAGATGATCCAGGGCACTACTGATTTTTCAAAAGATTTATTGTGTCAGAACAGCAAGATGTTTCAACCTTCTCATAGGTTGTTTTCAAGTGACTGGCATACCAAGAGAATAAAGAGTCACGTCATTGCGTCATCCTTCATAGATCCTGATAGGCCCCGAGTTACTGTGAGGTTTCCTCATCACTGACGTCATCGTAGGGGGATCCTCCATCACATTACCTTCAATCCATCTTCACCTAGTGTAAAGAATACAACTAAGTAAGCAATCCATTTTTATTTTTTTAATCAGAAATTATTCACTAAGGTTGTAGTAGCAATTAATATGTTATCCCACTGACCATTCCTATCTCTTCCCTTATGTGATGACTATCTTCTCATTCATGTGACGATCTACCTGCATACCTGATACAATCCATCCCCCGTAATCCCCGCAATGGAGCTCAGAGGATGCACAGTGATGTGCAACCCTTCTGGCCTGCGCAAAGATGGATTAAAGGCAATGCGATGGAGGAGAGGACCAGATCCCCCTATGATGACGTCAGTGATGAGGAAACCTCGCGGGAACTCGGGGCCTATCAGGATCCATGAATGACGACGCGATGACGTAATATGTCACCTGGACGGGAGCCCGAACCGGCACACGCATACTAAATAAGGAATAAAGCAGGAAGCCAGAGAAGATCCAAGTGGGGTGACCGGGGGTGATTATTTTAAGTATTTTCCCATGTTTAGTGGACTATATATATTGGACTCTTTATTCTCTTGGTATGCCAGTCACTTGAAAAAGACCTCTGAGAAGGTTGAAATATTGTGCTGTTCTGACACAATAAATCTTTTGAAAAATCTATAGTGCCTGGATTATCCATTCTCATTCAAGTTTAAGATTTTTAGACAGGTTTCCCTGAGCCAGGAGCACTGGTTACTGCATGTATCTTTGATAATTTATTTGGTGTGCGGCATTACAATGTGTTGTTCATGATGTCAGCAAGACACATGAATTGACCTCTTGGAGCAAGCAAATATTTTCTACCGCCCTCCCCCTCCCCCCTCCCCTCTCCCCCTTCCCCCCTGTTTTTCAGTAGTGATTCTGATTTCTATCTCCCACACATTTGTGCAAGCAGATTTCTTCAGAAGCAAATCTTCTTTTGCCTGCAAGATAATTTCTCTGCCTGCGAGACCATTGTGACTGGTTGATACGTATTAACCTCCTCTGTTTCTTTGGACAAATGATTGGCTACTTAGATTATCACTGTATGTACTCTATATATGTTTATAACACAGGTGGTTTGAATCTTAGATATCACTCAATAATTTTTAACTGTAGATATCTGTATATTTGTGTGCATTGGAGAGGTAAAGGATCTTTTTTTCGCTACACACTTTTATGGACTTTTTCTTTTGATATATTGCAGTGGTGGCAACTTCAATGAATACAGAAGCTATTATATCTTTACATTGAATATAAACTTTCACAAATTAAAATTCTATGTTCAGAATTCATACAGTTTTTCCTAAATGTCAACATCATTGGATTGCTAGAATGAGTTTTAAATGTACTATTGATATAAAAGGGAACTCTAAGCCAGTAAAACTTTAACATTGATTGATCCCGAATAGTTTTAGCCTTAAAGGGATGATTAAAAGGACACCTTTGGCGAGAATGAAAGTAGACTTCTGTTTTAGAAGTTAAATGAACAATGTATCACTTATCTAGTTATCTGCTTGCACATTGTGAAGCTTGTTAATATTCTGGCCATATTTTTCCTCCTGTGTTTTAGCAATGCAAAGTAATACAACAATGGAATTATAAATATTTATACTGAGTTGGCAATGAAAACATTATTTTAACAAAAAGAAATGTGCATGTTGAACATGCATCACATCTGCTTGCTGCTTGGCTTTATTTAATTAGGACAGTATGGATTTAGTTCTAATAGATATATTGGTTGTGGGTTCAAATCCTTTATTGCTCACCAGTACTAAATGTTTTGTATTGTATGTCTTTATTTATATAATGTATATAGCGCTTAACAGTAGTAATACATGTGGTAATCAAATAAATAACAGATAATATAAATAACAGATCATGGGAATAAGTGCTTTAGACATAAAAGTAACAATAAGGAAGAGGAGTCCCTGCCCGAGGAACTTACAGTCTAATTGGTAGGTAGGGAGAACGTACAGAGACAGTAGGAGGGAGTTCTGGTAAGTGCGTCTGCAGGGGACCAAGCTTTATGTATCATGTGTTCAGAATATCCACAGTGCTATTCATTTGCTTCTTTAAGCAAATGTGTCTTAAGGTGGGTCTTGAAGGTGGATAGGGAGGGTGCTAGTCGGGTATTGAGGGAAGGGCATTCCAGAGGTGTGGGGCAGTCAGTGAAAAAGGTTTAAGGCGGGAAAGGGCTTTAGATACAAAGGGGGTAGAAAGAAGACATCCTTGAGAAGAACGTAAGAGTCTGGATGGTGTATAATGAGAAAATAGGGCTGAGATGTAAGGAGGGGCAGAAGAGTGTAAAGCTTTAAAAGTGAGGAGAAGAATGGAGTGTGAGATGCGGGATTTGATCGGAAGCCAGGAGAGGGATTTCAGGAGGGGAGATGCTGAGACAGATCTAGGAAAGAGTAGAGTGATTCTGGCAGCAGCGTTTAGGATAGATTGTAGGGGAGACAGGTGAGAGGCAAGAAGGCTGGACAGCAGGATGTTACAGTAATCAAGACGGGAGAGAACGAGGGCCTGAGTCAAAGTTTTAGCAGTAGAGCAACAGAGGAAAGAGCGTATCTTTGTTATATTGCGGAGGAAAAAGCGACAGGTTTTAGATATGTTTTGAATGTGAGGGGTGAATGCGAGAGAGGAGTCGAGTGTGACCCCTAGGCAGCGTGCTTGGGCTACTGGGTGAATGATCGTAGTTCCAACAGTAATGTGGAAGGAGGTAGTAGGGCCAGGTTTGGGAGGAAGTATGAGGAGCTCTGTTTTAGCCATGTGGAGTTTAAGGTGGCGGAGGGCCATCCAGGATGATATAGCAGAGAGAAATTCAGAAACTTTGGTTTGTACAGCAGGTGTAAGATCGGGTGTTGAAAAGTACATTTGTGTGTCGTCAGCATAGAGGTGATATTTAAACCCAAAAGATGTTATTAGGTCACCTAGAGAGAGTGTGTACAGAGAAAAGAGAAGAGGTCCCAGGACAGAGCCCTGGGGTACCCCCACAGAGAGATCAATAGAGGAGGAGGTGTTAGCAGAAGAGACACTGAAAGTACGATGGGAGAGGTAGGATGAGATCCAGGATAGAGCTTTGTTCCGAATACCAAGAGAATGGAGAATGTGAAGAAGAAGAGGGTGTCCACGGTGTCAAATGCTGCAGAGAGGTCGAGTACTATGAGCAGAGTGTAATGACCTCTGTCTTTGGCAGCATAGAGGTCGTCAGTTATTTAATAACAACAATGTATCTTTTAACCTTATCTCTTTTAGAAACTATGCAAACCAGAACAGTAACAACAGTGCTCATAAAGGTATATTCGCAGAAGTCCATTAAATCTAGACTACTAACGTCTGTTCGGCAAACTGGCATACGCACATTAGCTATATTAACAGGCATTTTCTTGAGCAGAGACGTGTTAACCAATACACTGCCTGTCTATTACAATGAACAAACATGCATTACAGCCACATTATGCGTGTGCGTTACCTAAAGCTAACACCCATGAGCATGTTTAATTACAAATCAATACATATTACATACAGAAGTTACTTAGCCATATCAGCTATACCATTTAAGTGTCAACATGGCTGAGCAAGCTTCTACCTCTTCTGCTGATACTGCGGCTTCTGCTTCCGATGCAGCAAGAATAAAAAGTCTCAAGGACTCAGAAGAAGAAATGGACATTATTGTTAATGGAGTGATGGATAAACACTCCAAATTACTTGGGGATTTGTGCTCAAGCAAACACACAACAAAAAAGTTGAGGATTTGGAGACAGGATCCTGAACCGCATCAATGCACTGGACAACACTTTCTGCACTATGGCATGCTGAAGAAGCACTGGGTTAAGAGCAAGCACAACCTGAAGCGCAAGATGGCTGATCTTGTGTAACAAAGCAGAAAGACGGGAGAGGGACCAACTGCTCACATTGACCTTATGGCTATTGAGGAGCAGCTGATGGAGGTGATGGAGCTGATATTCACTTACCACGTAGTGGGACTTCCAGGCCTTGGTTATACAGAGGATATGGAGATGGGTTAACCTGGACAGTGAAAATACAGTACATACTGTATATTATGCACTATACAGTGGCAGCAACCGTCATTTTAAGGTATCACGGCGCCGTTTTCGTGTGCGCTGTTGTACTCCACGCAGCATGAACGCGGCCAATCGCCCCAGGCACGCGCGTTTATCACAGTTGCATTGTTTGAATTTTATGGATTGTGTGCAATTATATGTAATGAAATGAATGAATTGTAATGTGTACAGTACTGTGCTACATTGCTACCATGTCAATTTCAGGTTTTTATAAGCCGGAACACTAAAATGCCATTTTATGTACTCGCCTGCACTCGCGTCTTAAGGCGGTATGGTTGGAAGTAATCCTACACCATCACATGGGTATTCCGACGTATAAACCGAGTGATTTCGTAACATTATGACCGCTGCATCTGTATATTAATCTCATGTATACGTCACTTTATACACAACCTTAAAATTAAAACAATGATTACTGTTTGTTTGCATTTCTGTAAAAAACGTATCTGACATGCTTGAATATCTGTCTTCAAAATGTTAGAAAACACTATAGGCCATGCTTTGCACATCGTATATTTGAATATACAGAGAGTGATGAGATCCTTCAAAAAGGTTGGGACGTCTTGACAATTCAGCTCATCTTTCAGATGCTCAGATAGGCCCTGCCAGAAGATGGCCCCTAGGCCAGGTTATTTCAACCCATCTCAGCAGCATACTGTAGGTCAGGAAATTAATAGTGTATTGCACCACAGTGAGTGTACCCTGATAGATCCAGAGCATTGAAGTTGAGGCAGAGGATACACCTTCTGAGGCGTCAAAGACCCTCCAAAAGGACTGGATTAATGCAGTTGAGTAATTTACCAGGGGAACATCACTTTCCCATAACTGAGATGCCCACGCCAGGACCTTGTCAGAGACAGGGAGATGATGTATGCCACTTTTGTCCACTTAGAAGCAAACAAGGATGGCTGCTGCTCAAACTGAATTAAGTACAAGTTTAAGAATACTCTGCAGGCAGCAGGATCTCCTACATAATGTACAGCACCGACACACTTTATTCTCGCTCGGCTAGTCCCGCGAATTCGGGTATACCCGGGTGTATTCAGGTTTCTGATCGTTTTCTGCCGGAGTGCATTGCGTTATTTTCCCGGCAGGGATTTAAGCATTTTATTCCGGCTGGCTGAAATACTGCAATGCCGTGTAAATACACATGGGGGCGCTTGCGAGCTGTTCTTTGAAGCCGTCCCCTATAATGAATTGTAATGCAGTATATATACTGTATATATATATACTGTATAACAACAACCCCTATAAGCCCTAACATACAGTACTGTACACATACAGTACTGTATATGCACATACATAAATGATACTACTGTATGGGCGGCGGGGGCGAGATATGTTTGCAGCAGAGAGAGATCCGCTGCTCTCTCTCTGCGCAAACATCCACACATTAAAAATTATTTGAAATACATTTTTATTGATAGTGTAGATGTGCAGGGGGTCTCCGGAGCTGAATCGCGTTGGTTTCAGGTCTGGGGACCCCCTGCTCCCCGAGATACAGCCCCCTTTAGGGGGTGCCGGTATCCCTCTGCTTGGTTTAAAGGGCCCGACCACGTTATCGCGGCCTGTAAACCAAGCAGAGCAGAGGGATACCGGCACCCCCTAAAGGGGCCTGTATCTCGGGGAGCAGGGGGTCCCCAGACCTGAAACCAGTGCGGTTCTGCTCTGGAGACCCTCTGCACATGTACAGTATCAATAAAACACATACAGTATACAGTATAAATAAACACTCGTTCTTTACCTTAGCGGCTATGCGCTATGGTAAAGAAGCAGCATTTCTGTATTTTAATAATATTGTACAGTGAGCAGGGGGTTCCCTGAGCCAGAAATTAATGCTCAGGGACCCCCCCTGCTCCTGCTCAATATTATTAAAAATACAGAAATGCTGCTTCATTACCATAGCGGATAGCCGCTAAGGCAATGAAGGGGTTAACCCACCGTGCCCGCTTTATTGTGGGTAGTGGGGATGGGTGAGGGGGGTATTTGGCCCTTGGTGTGAGTTTAGGACTTGCGGGGGGGTTGCGGGTGCACTTAACCCCTTCACGACCGTAGCCGTTAATACCGCTACGGTCATGAAGGGGTTAAGCCCTCCCGCTACCCCCCCGCAAGCCCTAAACAAGCACCGTTGGGGCTAATACCCCATTCACCCACCCCTGCTACCCACAATAAAAAAAATACACACACACAGCAGCCGCCAAAAAATAAATAAATAAATCTAAATAAATAAATAAATAAATGACAATAAATACATTTGAAATACATTTTTATTGATAGTGTAGATGTGCAGGGGGTCTCCGGAGCTGAATCGCGTTGGTTTCAGGTCTGGGGACCCCCTGCTCCCCGAGATACAGCCCCCTTTAGGGGGTGCCGGTATCCCTCTGCTCTGCTTGGTTTACAGGCCGCGATCACGGGGTCGGGCCCTTTAAACCAAGCAGAGGGATACCGGCACCCCCTAAAGTGGGCTGTATCTCGGGGAGCAGGGGGTCCCCAGACCTGAAACCAATGCGATTCAGCTCCGGAGACCCCCTGCACATCTACAGGGGCCTGTATCTCGGGGAGCAGGGGGTCCCCAGACCTGAAACCAGTGCGGTTCTGCTCTGGAGACCCTCTGCACATCTACACTATCAATAAAAATATATTTTAAATGTATTTATTTATATTCATTTATTTATTTAGATTTATTTATTAATTGTGCTGCTGCTGCAAGTCCTAAACTCACACCAAGGGCCAAACACCCCCCTCACCCCCAATAAAAAAAATTCACGCACAGCAGCCCCACAATTAATAAATAAATCTAAATAAATAAATAAATACATGAAGAGAAATAAATATACAGTATACTGTATATATATACTGGATATATATACAGTATATATATAATAACAATCCCTATACATATACAGTATACTATGTATATATATATATACACTGTATACACACACATATATATATATATATATATATATATATATATATATATATATGTATACAGTATACAGTATATATATATATACAGTATACAGTATATATACACACATGATGAACCAATATACAAATACATGAACACTACCGACACACTTTATTAGAGTGTGGCCGGTACCGCAAGCCGGGAGATTTCCCGGCTTGCTAGTGGCCGCCCCTCGGCGTGCCGCGCGTCATAGACGCGCGGTCACGCGTCTTCGGGAGCGTGCGCCCCCTGCACGCGCGTCCAGGGGCTCCCCGAGGGAGCCCTGGTGTCCCGCGATCGCGGGACAGCGGCAGGGGGTTCCGGGGGACCCGGCGGACCCGGCAGCGGTAGGGAGAGCGCCCCGATCGGAGGGCGCTCTTCCGCTGCTTCGGCGCGCGCCCGTCACTCTCGGGCGCGCGCCAGGCTACTGCTGCGGCCAAGAACGGGCAAATGCTCGAATAAACTTGGCCGCAGCAGTAGAATGGTTATCAAAATCATACTGTCCTACAGATAACGCTTCTCTATACAGACAATAATAATAATCCATTTAATAATCCTAACTGATTTTACAATATAAAACATAACATTCCAATCCACACAGTACATTGCATTTACATTGTATAAATGATGCATAAAATCTATGCACCATATACATTCTGCAAATGAATGTTAACAATATAATTGCAAGCTACTCTACCAGTAAATACAAACACTTCCAAACAAGTCAACTATTTTAACCAATCAAGTAAACAAAAATCAATATATACTCTAAGTACCAACCAGAAAACACAATTTAAAACCAAAGCTAACCCTTACAATACCAAGGATTACATCTATCTAATTGTAAAAAACCTTATACTTTATACACAGCATTGCAATAAACAAAATACATGATGAACAATACAGTACAATCCCTGTATCTCCCTGCCTTCAGTGTAATCTGTTTAAAGCCCCCTCCCCCCTAATGTTTCTGTTAAACAGATTACACTGAAGGGAGAGAGATGTAAAGGCCTAAAGCCCCCTCCCCCCTAATGTTTCTGTTAAACAGATAACACTGAAGGGAGAGAGATGTAAAGGCCTAAAGCCCCCTCATGTTTCTGTTAAACAGATTACACTGAAGGGAGAGAGATGTAAAGGCCTAAAGCCACCTCCCCCCTAATGTTTCTGTTAAACAGATTACACTGAAGGGAGAGAGATGTAAAGGCCTAAAGCCCCCTCCCCCCTAATGTTTCTGTTAAACAGATTACACTGAAGGGAGAGAGATTTTACAGAAACACACATTAGGGGGGAGGTGGCTTTAAACAGATTACACTGAAGGCAGAGAGATGTTTCTGTTACCAGTAAATCTCCCTCCCTGCATTGCTAACCACCCTCACCCCCTACCCACATACCGTTACCCCCCCCCCCCGTCCTGGCCATGGCCCCTCCGCTTCTGCAAAACAGACACAAAAATTAAAACATACAAAGTAATGTCCCCTAACCCCTTAATCACCATAGCAGTTATTAACCGCTACAGTCATGAAGGGATTAACCCACCCTCACCCACCACTCGGGATGCCTACATACCCTCCCACACTAACCCCCCCCCCGTGAGGCCTAACCACCCAGTCAGTACCCACAAGGGAGGCCTACCCACATACCGTTGGGGAAACACCCCACCCCCAGTACCCACAATAAAAACAGTACAATGACCCACAATAAACAGCATTATATTTATTAAATACATTACCCACCCCCTGTGCCCCCCCATAAATACAAGATTTATCCTTTTACATACAGGGTTCATAACGCAGTCCCACGCTAGTCCCCGGTGGGCTGGCAGGGCACCTGGACAGACCTACAGTTTACCAGCAGCCCTTTTTACACAGGTTCTGGAGGCCTGCTGGTGGATCCTGCCAGCACTATGGCACCCAGGTGGTCTCCTTGGGTCACCGTGGGCCACAATTGGGTCTCCACGGTAGGCCCAAGGATGTCTGGGAGCCCCGGGTCAAACCCACAGGTGTCTGCGGGGCCTCGGGTGGTTCCCTCGGGGGTCTGGGGAACTCATGGGTGCTCACTACGGCTCCGCGGTGCCCCCACAGAAGTTGGACCACACATCATCATCCCCGCACCTACGGGTCGGCGGTGCCCCCACAGAAGTGGGACCACACATCGTCATCCCCGCAGACTACGGGTCCGCGGTGCCCCCACAGAAGTGGGACCACACATCATCATCCCCGCATGTGTCACCCGTGGAACCACCAGCCTGATACCCTTGGGATACCCGAGAATACCCGAGGTGGTCTCCAGAGGTCCCACGCAGAACCACGAAAGTAACCCTGAATGTAAAAAAAATAAACCTGGCCTATACATTCAATACATACACCCTCCCCCCCAACACCTACAGTACAATAATGTGCAAAATAACTATTATCCAGGTATGGATAATAGATTAATTGCCCATTATTAAAAACATTAACTAGCATATACAAATAAATAAAGTACTACTGACCTCATCAATACGAAGTGTCCGTTGCCAGCAAAATCCTTGTCTTGTCCACAACATACATAGCAAATACAAAGCCAATACATTGCAATTACATTCAGATATCAATTAACCCCTTAAACACCTTATCAGATAATAACCGCAAAGGTGATTAAGGGGTTAAGCCACACAGGCCCGATACCCACCCTTCACCCATGAATTTGTACTGTGGCTTCATCATGCAACTATATATATATATATACTGTATATATATACAGAGAGACAGAGAGAAAGAGACAGAGATATATACAGTATATATATATATATATATATATATATATATATATATATATATATATATATATATATATATATACACACGTTATATACACACCCATGATAAACCAATATACAGTACAAATAAATGTAGAAGGGTTATCAAAAGCATACTGCCCTACAACCAAGTAAACAAAAATCAAAAGCCAATACATTGCAATTACACTCAGATATCAATTAACCCCTTAAACACCTTGTCAGATAATAACCGCAAAGGTGATTAAGGGGTTAAGCCACACAGGCCCGATACCCACCCTCACCCATTAATTTGTACTGTGGCTTCATCATGCAACTATATATATATACTGTACTATATATATACACACACGTTATATACACACCCATGATAAACCAATATACAGTACAAATAAATGTAGAAGGGTTATCAAAAGCACTGTCCTACAACCAAACACTTCTCCATACATACACACTAAATTAAAATCAATTTCCTTTAATATTCATAACTGATCTCTCAATCTAAATCATCACTAAACCTCTGAAAAGCCATTAAACAACTTACATTCCAATATAAATGATGCCTAAATATCTATGCACCATATACATTCTGCAAGTAAACAAAACTCAATTAGCAATCATTATTTACATCCCTAAACAATTCACACTACAGTAGACCCCGAACAATAAAACCATTAACAAATTCACGCCTAGAGCAGAACAATTAAGCCTTTGAAAAAATATAAGTATCGACAAAAATACAACCTATACAAACTAAGCCTATCCCTGACCTTCCTCAATCACACAATACAATACCAAGGAATACATCTATCTAATTTTAAAATACTTTAAACTCACAATAAAGCATACAGTAGCAGCATACAGTACACAAAATAATTTAAAACACATCTAATCCAGCTTTTAAAACAACATCATTTCTTACCCTGTACTGTACTGTATGTATATATCTCTCTAGACATATATACATACATTCATACAGTGGCAAGAAATGATATACCACAAAAAAAAAAAAAAAACATGTTAAAAAACCTTTTGAAAAAATTAACAAGTTAAATAAAATAAATTTCTTTACTGTAGTTCACTTACCATTACTTGCCCCCACCGACTCCCGTTGCGCAGCTTACTCACGAACCAATCCACGATCAGGAACCCATAAAATAAAAAAACCATAAAATAATAAACATTAAACTAAAAATTCAAACCAATCCACGGGTCTTCTAGTTGTAATCCATCTTTATCTTCATCTGTGTTCTTCTTTCTTCTATCTCCTTCCAGCGGGGCGGGGAGGGGTCTTCTCCCCGTCTGCGGCCACGCCCTGGTCTTCTTTCTTTCCCGGAGGTCCTTCCTCCGCGGCGTCTGGCTTCAAAATGAGACGACATAGGCTTTTAAAGGCCTATGACGTCACATTTTGCGTCATGGTTCCCACGGTCCTGATTGGACCGTGAAAACCATGTGTTTTGGCCGACAAAAAAAAATGATGACGTCACTTAAAGGGAATGAAAGCACAGCCAATCAGAATGGCTTTGCTTCAATTGCCTTTAAGATGACGTCATGAAAATTCACATGGCCGTGCACACATGGTACTAGAGCCAATCAGAGCGTGGGAACTTTATCCCTACTCTGATTGGCTCTGGTATACCATGTGTCAGGGGCTTGGGGGAGAAAGGATGAACCGTCAATGAAAACCTGTCACGTGGTACGGTAGCCAATCAGAGTAGGGATGAAGTTCCCACGCTCTGATTGGCTACCATACCATGTGAGGGCGGCCATGTGCCTTTTCATGACGTCATCTTAAAGGCAATTGAAGCAAAGCCATTCTGATTGGCTGTGCTTTCATTCCCTTTAAGTGACGTCATCATTTTTTTTTTGTCGGCCAAAAAACATGGTTTTCACGGTCCAATCAGGAGAAGACCCGCCCCGCCCCGCTGGAAGGAGATAGAAGAAAGAAGAACACAGATGAAGATAAAGATGGATTACAACTAGAAGACCCGTGGATTGGTTTGGATTTTTAGTTTAATGTTTATTATTTTCTGGTTTATTATTTTATGGGTTCCTGATTGTGGATTGGTTCGTGAGCAAGCTGCGCAACGGGAGTCGGTGGGGGCAAGTAATGGTAAGTGAACTACAGTAAAGAAATGTATTTTATTTAACTTGTTAATTTTTTCAAAAGCTTTTTAACATGTGTATTTTTTTTTTGTGGTATATCATTTCTTGCCACTGGATTAGATGTGTTTTAAATTATTTTGTGTACTGTATGCTGCTACTGTATGCTTTATTGTGAGTTTAAAGTATTTTAAAATTAGATAGATGTATTCCTTGGTATTGTATTGTGTGTTTGAGGAAGGTCAGGGATAGGCTTAGTTTGTAAAGGTTGTATTTTTGTCGGTACTTATATTTTTTCAAAGGCTTAATTGTTCTGCTCTAGGCGTGAATTTGTTAATGGTTTTATTGTTCGGGATCTACTGTAGTGTGAATTGTTTAGGGATGTAAATAATGATTGCTAATTGAGTTTTGTTTACTTGCAGAATGTATATGGTGCATAGATATTTAGGCATCATTTATATTGGAATGTAAGTTGTTTAATGGCTTTTCAGAGGTTTAGTGATGATTTAGATTGAGAAAACAGTAAATATTATTAAAGGAAATTGATTTTAATTTAGTGTGTATGTATGGAGAAGTGTTTGGTTGTAGGACAGTGCTTTTGATAACCCTTCTACATTTATTTGTACTGTATATTGGTTTATCATGGGTGTGTATATAACGTGTGTGTATATATATATATATATATATATATATATATATATATATATATATATATATATATATATATACTGTATATATATATATATATATATATATATATATATATATATATATATATATATATATACTGTATATATATATATATATATATATATATATATATATATATATATATATATATATATATCTCTGTCTCTCTGTATATATATACAGTATATATATATAGTTGCATGATGAAGCCACAGTACAAATTCATGGGTGAGGGTGGGTATCGGGCCTGTGTGGCTTAACCCCTTAATCACCTTTGCGGTTATTATCTGATAAGGTGTTTAAGGGGTTAATTGATATCTGAGTGTAATTGCAATGTACTAATCTGGGGATGGGGAAAGGGAAGGGGAAAGGGGGAAAGGGGAGCTCCCGCATCAGCAAAGTAAGGATAGTATTTAAATCAAATAACACACAGACTGGTGCAATAGAGGATATATACTATAGTGGCAACATAAACAGACAGACAGGTTCCTCCTTGAATGCACTCAGAATGGTAAATCAGAGTGATATGGTTGATAACATTAAAAACCTTTTAATCACCAAATAGTAAAAAAATCTTGTATAGAGGGAAATGGTAGAAATGGTCCACGGCCAGTCCCTTTAAACAAACCAAGAAAAAAATCTTCCCATGTGTGTATATGGAAGATAATAAATGACAATACACCACCTAGATGTGGGCTACAAAAAAGTGCAAAGTCTCGCCAAAATGTAACTACAGACTTGAAAACCAGTCCTGTTGACAGGAATTCTATTGTCAAAAACCAACACACCTACAGTATAAAAAAGTATGCTGATACTGGATCTGAAGAGGCGGTTCATATACAGTTCGTGGGTCAAGGAACCCCTACACACGTATAACTAGATCACAAAGAGTTGGGGTGTATGTCAACTCCAGAACAAAAATGAAGTCAACAGAGGATGTGATAAGTAATACATATAACATAAAATAAAACCACATACATAGCTATTAACTACGTGGCTAATGAGTAGTGACCTCTGCGTAGGGCAAACACAAAGCGTCCAGGCTTTTATGCACCTTGGGGAGGGAATAGAAGGTGGCCATCCTAGGGTTTTTATTAAGGAGTGCCTTACTTTCTGTGAGGGAGAGAGCCCTATTCTGGACGCCCATGTCCAAAATAAGTTTGAGGTCATGTAGAAACGTATTGGTTGGGTCAGTCCTCAGTATCGCGTAACAATCGCGATCGGATAAGAGGCGCAAGTTCTCATTGACATAGTCTGTGGTGTTGACTATCACAATGTTGCCCCCTTTGTCTGAGGGTTTGATCGTGATAGTCGAGTTAAGTTTTAACTCTTGTAGGGACTGTCTCTCCAACTGGGTCAAGTTTGTATTGGAGGGTCTGGGCTTAAGCTGTTCGAGATCTGCAGTGACGAGACCAATGAAAGTAGCAACATTATGGCACGTCTCAAGTGCCGGTGTGAACCTTGATTTTGGTTTCATGGTAGTAAACGGGCCTTCGCCCGGTGGTCTTAGAGATTCCTCTTCTAATGCCGCTAAATTGTTTATGGCTTCTAAGTATTGGTCATCGAAGTCCTCTTGACCTATTGCCCTGAGTTGGTTCTGTGCCCTTCTTTTAAAGAACTTATGCAATAATAACTTGCGACCAAACAAATACGTATCCTTGATCCAGTAAAATCTGGAGACGTTCTCAGTGGGGGAGAAGGACAATCCCTTCTGTAGAACAGCCACTTGGCCCTCACTCAGGACCACATCAGATAGATTGATCACCTGACTAAAGTCGTCGGTGGCGTAAGTTAGTGACGACGGCGGGATTGTCGCTTGGTTCCCCCCCTGTAACCCCAGGTGTCTCTGTCTCGCAGCCCACCTCATCTGACCTCTTCGGGTCTTACACCCCAGTCCCCATAAGCTAAGTTATACTATGGATGGCCAGTCAGAAGCTATTTCTTGAGGTCACTGCACCTGATAGCGGCATACACTATAGCCGCTTCTCTGACAGGCATACTCCCTAAACACTGCGTAATCTGGGGGGCCCATACCGTCGGCCTTATTAGGGGTAACCCATACACACTTAGGGCAACATTACTCTGTGCAACACTTACTGTGGATAACATCTTATGCACTGACTTAATACTGTTATGAGTACTCTGAACAATTACAGTATTTTTGTTGCCTGCTATCTGGGAGACTCCACTCAGTGAGCCTCTGTGTTTCCACCCAGCAGAGACTCCATTCAGTGACCTCTGCATTTAATTGTGTTATACTATTCTGAGGCTATAACTGGATACGGTCACTGAACCGTGCCTCAGGGCATTAGCAGAGCACGCTTTGTGTTTGCCCTACGCAGAGGTCACTACTCATTAGCCACGTAGTTAATAGCTATGTATGTGGTTTTATTTTATGTTATATGTATTACTTATCACATCCTCTGTTGACTTCATTTTTGTTCTGGAGTTGACATACACCCCAACTCTTTGTGGTCTAGTTATACGTGTGTAGGGGTTCCTTGACCCACGAACTGTATATGAACCGCCTCTTCAGATCCAGTATCAGCATACTTTTTATAGGTGTGTTGGTTTTTGACAATAGAATTCCTGTCAACAGGACTGGTTTTCAAGTCTGTAGTTACATTTTGGCGAGACTTTGCAGTTTTTTGTAGCCCACATCTAGGTGGTGTATTGTCATTTATTATCTTCCATATACACACATGGGAAGATTTTTTTCTTGGTTTGTTTAAAGGGACTGGCCGTGGACCATTTCTACCATTTCCCTCTATACAAGATTTTTTTACTATTTGGTGATTAAAAGGTTTTTAATGTTATCAACCATATCACTCTGATTTACCATTCTGAGTGCATTCAAGGAGGAACCTTTCTGTCTGTTTATGTTGCCACTATGTAATTGCAATGTATTGGCTTTTGATTTTTGTTTACTTGGTTGTAGGGCAGTATGCTTTTGATAACCCTTCTACATTTATTTGTACTGTATATTGGTTTATCATGGGTGTGTATATAACGTGTGTGTATATATATATATATATATATATATATATATATATATATATATATATATATATATATATATATATATATATATATATATATATATATATATATATATATATATTCTGTATATATCTCTCTCTCTATCTCTCTGTATATATATACAGTATATATATATATATAGTTGCATGATGAAGCCACAGTACAAATTCATGGGTGAAGGGTGGGTATCGGGCCTGTGTGGCTTAACCCCTTAATCACCTTTGCGGTTATTATCTGATAAGGTGTTTAAGGGGTTAATTGATATCTGAATGTAATTGCAATGTATTGGCTTTGTATTTGCTATGTATGTTGTGGACAAGACAAGGATTTTGCTGGCAACGGACACTTCGTATTGATGAGGCCAGTAGTACTTTATTTATTTGTATATGCTAGTTAATGTTTTTAATAATGGGCAATTAATCTATTATCCATATCTGGATAATAGTTATTTTGCACATTATTGTACTGTAGGTGTTGGGGGGGAGGGTGTATGTATTGAATGTATAGGCCAGGTTTATTTTTTTTACATTCAGGGTTAATTTCGTGGTTCTGCGTGGGACCTCTGGAGAACACCTCGGGTATTCTCGGGTATCCCAAGGGTATCAGGCTGGTGGTTCCACGGGTGACACATGCGGGATGATGATGTGTGGTCCCACTTCTGTGGGGGCACCGCGGACCCGTAGTCTGCGGGGATGACGATGTGTGGTCCTACTTCTGTGGGGGCACCGCCGACCCGTAGGTGCGGGGATGATGATGTGTGGTCCCACTTCTGTGGGGGCACCGCGGACCCGTAGTGAGCACCCGTGAGTTCTCCAGACCCCCGAGGGAACCACCCGAGGCCCCGCAGACACCTGTGGGTTTGACCCGGGGCTCCCAGACATCCTTGAGCCTACCGTGGAGACCCAATTGTGGCCCACGGTGACCCAAGGAGACCATCTGGGTGCCATGGTGCTGGCAGGATCCACCAGCAGGCCTCCAGAACCTGTGTAAAAAAGGCTGCTGGTAAACTGTAGGTCTGTCCAGGTGCCCTGTCAGCCCACCGGGGACTAGCGTGGGACTGCGTTATGAACCCTGTATGTAAAAGGATAAATCTTGTATTTATGGGGGGGCACAGGGGGTGGGTAATGTATTTAATAAATATAATGCTGTTTATTGTGGGTCATTGTACTGTTTTTATTGTGGGTACTGGGGGTGGGGTGTTTCCCCAACGGTATGTGGGTAGGCCTCCCTTGTGGGTACTGACTGGGGGGTTAGGCCTCACGGGGGGGGGGGTTAGTGTGGGAGGGTATGTAGGCATCCCGAGTGGTGGGTGAGGGTGGGTTAACCCCTTCATGACTGTAGCGGTTAATAACCGCTATGGTGATTAAGGGGTTAGGGGACATTACTTTGTATGTTTTAATTTTTGTGTCTGTTTTGCAGAAGCGGAGGGGCCATGGCCAGGATGGGGGGGAGGGTAACGGTATGTGGGTAGTGGGTGAGGGTGGTTAGACCTCACAGTATGCACATCGGTTCCCCCCCCCTCCCCACATTTACATAAACTGCACTCACAGCAACAAAGGCAGGGAGATTTAACAGACACATTAGGGGGAGGGGGCTTTACACAGATCACAGTCAAGGAGGTGGGGTTATAACCCACACACATTAGGGGGAGGGGGCTTTATACAGATTACACTCAAGGCAGGGAGATTTAACAGAAACATTAGGGGGAGGGGGCCTTGCACAGATTACACTCAAGGCAGGGAGATACAGGGGATGTACTGTACTGTATGTTGTTTATTGCAATGCTTCAATGTGTGTACAGTATAATGTTTTTTTACAATTAGATAGATGTAATCCTTGGTATTGTAAGGGTTAGCCTTGGTTTTAATTTTTGTATTCTGGTTGGTACTTATATATTGATTATTGTTTATTTGATTGGTTAAAATAGTTTACTTGTTTGGAGGTTCAGTATTTGTATTGTGCTTGCAATGATATTGTTCTCATTCATTTGCAGAATGTATATGGTGCATAGATTTTATGCATCATAAATACAATGTAAATGCAATGTATTGATTGGAATGTGAGGTTTTTCATTGGCATTTGATGATTTAGATTTTAAGATCAGTTAGGATTATTAAAGGAAATTCATTTTAATGTAGTGTGCCTGTATGGAGAAGTGTTATTTGTAGTACAGTATGATTTTAATAGCCCTTCTACATTTATTTGTATATTGGTTCGTCATGTGTGTGTATATACTGTATATAACTGCTTCGACCGTGAAGGGGTTAAGTGCACCCGCAACCCCCCCGCAAGTCCTAAACTCACACCAAGGGCCAAATACCCCCTTCACCCACCCCCGATTCCCACAATAAAGCGGACACGGTGGGTTAACCCCTTCATTGCCTTTGCGGCTATCAGATATGGTAATGAAGCAGCATTTCTGTATTTTAATAATATTGTGCAGGAACTTTGATTTGTGGCTCAGGGAACCCCCTGCTCACTGTACAATATTATTAAAAATACAGTCATGCTGCTTAGTTACCGTAGCACATAGCCGCAAAGGTAAGGAATGAGTGTTTATATATATATGTGTTTTATTCATACTGTAGATGTGCAGAGGGTCTCCGGGGCTGAACCGCTGTGGTTTTAGGTCCGGGGACCCCCTGCTTCCCGAGATACAGGCCCCTTTAGGGGGTGCCGGTATCCCTCTGCTTGGTTTACATGTCGCGGTCACGTGATCGGGACATTTAAATGCAGAGGGATACCGGCACCTCATAAAGGGGGCTGTATCTCGGGAAGCAGGCGGTCCCCGGACCTGAAACCAACGCGGTTCAGCTCCGGAGACCCCCTGCACATCTACCCTATGAATAAAAATGTATTTTAAATCATTTTTAATGTGCCGATGTTTGCGCAGAGAGAGCACCGGATCTCTCTCTGCTGCAAACACATCTCGCCAGGGGACGGCCTATAGTATCATTGATGTGCATATACAGTACTGTATGTTTATGCTAGGGGTTATAGGGGTTGTTGTTATACAGTATATACTGTATATATACAGTATATACTGCTTTACAATTCATGAATTTCTCGGCTTCAAAGACAACAGCTCGCAAACGCCCCCATGAGTTTTTACACGGCATTGCAGTATTGCAGCCAGCTGGAATAAAATGCTTAAATCACAGCCGCGAAAATAACGCAATACACCCCGGGAGAAAACGACACAAAACCGCACATCACCGGGATAATCTGAAATTCGCGGAGCTAGCCGAGTTACAATAAAGTTGGTCGCCACTGTTGTAAGTGTTGATCAATGCGATCAAAAAGCTCAATGTCCTAGCTTGAACTATGTTTTCGCATATTGTAATGCTTCGTCAGGTGATTGCTAAGGACATATGGGGGACGTTGCTTATATAGGACTGTATTTCAACTATTTCAGCTGTGTTTTAATAGATGGGAATCAGTCTTTTGTTTCATATTGGTGAGGACGAAGAGGATCAGGACAGCGGAGGAAAGAAAAACATTTATTAATTTAATTTGTTTTTTGCTGTACATTTAAATGGGCAAAAGGACAAGTAGGCATATTTGGCTACTACAGTATTTGCCAATTCTTTTATGGGGAAGGGTGAAGTGGTTATTGTCCCAGGTGGATGGTTAGGCTTCCCGGTTGTGTACTGGGAGGGGATAACCCCTTAATTACCTTAGCGGTTGTAACCACTAAGGTAAATAAGGGATTAACTCTTCCAGCAACCCTCCTGGGACGCCTAATCAATCACACTGGGGGAACTACCCCTTCACCCACCCACTCTAGCCCCAACAAACTGGGTACTTCTGCTTAACCCCTTGATTATCTAAGCCACTAGCCAAAAAGGTAATGAAGCTACTTTTTTTTACATAGTATTGAAGCAGGGGATCTCCGGAACGGAACCATATTAATTTCAGGTCTGGGAACCCCTGCTTCCCGAGTAACAGGCCCCCATATGCGATGGATGTATCTCCTACAAGTTTAAATGTCTCAGTTACGTGGGCTTTGAACGTGGGAGAATTAAACTTGCAGAAGAAACTGGCACCCAATACCGGAGCCTGTAACTCGGGAAGCAGAGGGTCCACAGACCTGAAATTATTGCAGTCCAGCTCTGGAGGCCCTTGCTTCAATACTATGTTATTAAAATAAAAATAGCGCGATCACCTGTTAAATCTGTTCAGGGAGAGGGTCCAATTCCTTCTGCTCTCACGGTGTAGCTCTTTCAGACTGTGGTAGCTTAATGCAGTGGGAGTCCCATTGAGAAGCAGGGACTCCCGCTGTGTTAAACCTGATGTGAAGTTCTCCTATGCTCTGCACTTGGCAGTGATAAGGCTTCACTTGGGCCTTGGTTCACCCACTCCAAGTACACGACAGGGTGGAGCTAAAGATTACTGCATCTGTACATGGGCTACCTTTGAAGAAGATTTTGGCTTTATCATTATCTTGCCTATTACATAATAACCATTATATAAGTCACGATAGGCCTAATGCCAGCCTAGAGTAGGTGTAAATAATTGATAATATTTTCTTATGGTAGCCTAATATTGCTAAATATTGGCATTTAAAAAAAAAAAAAAAAACATCTGAATAGGTACTGTAATATGACATTAAAAACTAATTTGCATCTTAATTTCCATAGGGTACATAACAAATATCACTGACATATCACTGTGAGATCAAGTCCCTTACCAATGCTTAACCACTGGCGATAAATCCTTAGTAAATCAGTTTATGAATAAAATTGGTCCTGATAATATATTCTATTGTTGTAATCATTATTTTGTGATACTATTTGTTACACATTGTATAAATGCTTTTATGGCTTTGTTTAATCATACTGTATGATACCTTATCTGTGATCATATTATAATGTGATACTATATTGAATATAATTTTTCTTGAACATTGCTTGGTGTATTGTTATTTCTATCTATGACTTTAGCTTCTTTTATTTTTTGATTCACTTCAATGACCATAATGTGCCTTATGGCCTAAAATACTTAGTAAATAACCTGAGCCCATTCACTTGTATCAGCCACTTAGTAACTATTGCACAAAATTGGCAGAAAAGCATGTGGAACCTGATGTAAGGAAGTTGAACTGTCATACAGTAAATCTGGAAGAAAACTATGACTGCCAGCAAAGAGTAACTAAATGTACAGTTATCTTATTGAAAGTAAGCATGGGAGTACAGAAAACTGTTACCTTAGCTTTGGGCACTTATAAATATTTAGGGAAAACAGTAAGGTGAAATTACTGTATATTTAATGAAATATTTAATCTTTATTTTTTAAAGCAGTAGAGTATTAGTTTAGATAACGTAAAATTGTTAAGAGATACTAATATATAATGTCATAATTGTAGAATAATCTGAATAAAAGCTATATTTATAATAGTAAATAGTAAAATTAAAAGTGGTTGCAGCATACGATGTTTGTGTTCATTTTTTTAATGTTTAACGACAATAGGATTGGTGAATGTACCATGTGACTAGTATAGAGAACAGAATCCTGTGGCAATCAAAAACTCAGTGACAAAAGTCAAATACACATTAAAAGTCTTTATAATGATGCAGATATAATACAAAACGTTTTGGTTGTGACTGGTCTAATTTTACATCTCCAGCTTTATATAAGATTGGAGATGTCTAACTTGACCGGAAGAAGATTGTAAGAGAGTGCTTACCACAAACAAGGCGTGAACGCGAGGTCAAGGTGGGGATTGTATATAACACCAACCCACAGACACGTGGGGGTGTCTGGAGTGTAGATAGGTTGAGGTAGCCGGGTCGGGGTTGGAGAGGTATGGATAGTCAGAGATGCTTGCCGATATCGAGGTTGGAGAGGTGCAGATTGTTGAAGGTACTTAGCCGTAGTCAGGATTGGAGAGGTGCGAATCATAATGGCACTTAGTTGGTTTCAAGGTAAGCCCTGCTTCCCTAGTCCTGGCAAGCACTGCTGCTACATGTACTAGATGTGAATCCCATTAATTACTAAAGTCAGCAATATCATCCAGGTACTGCTGCGGCCATGTTTATTCGAGCATTTGCCCGTTCTCGGCCGCAGCAGTAACCTGGCGCACGCCGGAGGGTGCCGGGCGCACGCCGAAGACACGGAGGAGCGCCCTCCGATCGGGGCTTTCTCCCTCCTGCTGCCGGGTCCATCGGGTCCCCCGGAACCCCCTGCCGCCATCCCCCACATCGCGGGACACCAGGGCTCCCTCGGGGAGCCCTGAACACGCGTGCAGTGGGCGCAGGCACCCGATGACGCGTGACCGCGCGTCGATGATGCGCGGCACGCCGAGGGAGTGCGGCTAGCATGCCGGGGCATCCCCCGGCTTGCGGAGCTAGCCGCACTCAAATAAAATGTGCCGCCTCTGTATGCCCTTGCAAAACTCTGCAACCTTTCTAACAACCTATTGACCAGGCGTTGGAAGGTAGCTGGAGCATTCTTCATCCCGAATTGCATCACTAAGAATTTATAGAGGCCACTCGGAGTGATGAAGGCTAACTTCTCCCTAGCCTCTTTGCTAAGGGGATCTGCCAGTACCCTTTACTGAGATCCATGGTCATCAGATACTTTGCCCCCGCGAGTTCATCTAGTAACTCATCCATGCGTGGCATGGGAAAGCATCTGAAACCGTCCCTGCATTGAGCTGCCGGTAGTCCACACAGAAGTGGGTGTTCCCATCCTTCTTAGGTACCAGGACTACCGGACAAGCCTTAGGGGTCTAGGATGGCATAATTACTCCTAGGGCCAGCATCTCTTCTACCTCCCTCTCTATACTACCCTTCACCTCTACAGATGCTCAGTAGGCATGCTTATGCAGAGGACGCAGATCACCTGTGAGCACAGGATGATCTGTAATATGCGTTCTGTCCGAGAACAGAACCCAATACTGTTCTAACATAGCCCTAGTCTCTGATCTCTGCTGCCTACTCAACTGGGATCCTATCTCTATCTGCTTCACTGTACCCCCTGCCTAGCCTCCCCCATGAGGGGTCCCACTAAATCCATAGCTACAATCTGGAATTGTTCTCCTATTACCGGTAACGGATTCAGGGGTGCCTACACAAGATCACCCACCTTACTTACTCGCTGGCAGGCATCACAGGACTGGCAGAAATCTGCCACAGACCCTGATGCCCCCGGCCAGTAATAAAGATGCAACAGCCGGGCTCTCGTCCGAGTGACCCCCTGATGCCCCGTTAGTTGGATGGAGATATTTGCTGCTGCCTGTACTCCCTGGGTACCACTAGCTGTCTTCTACCAGTCCAGACTCTATCTAACCTGGTAGATCCTTGCTTCCTATACAGAAGCCCGCGGTGCTACATAATGTGGTCTGACCCTTCACTTGTCCTAGATTCGGACGACCGAATTTTCATACCTTCCAAGCTGGGACCAGCTTTTGCCTCATCCCTAAACTCTGACCCTAACACTGGCCACCCACCCTTAGTTTCTAAGTCAGGGGTGCCGGAACAGGTAAAGGGAACAGTAAGTCAGTCTCAGGTCGCAACTCAGTCTGGCTTACCTGTCTGGTCTCTGCAGAGACCGCTGGAACTGTTTGTCCAAAAATGCAAGGGGACAGGGGATGACTCCACTGCGAGCTTGGCTGACTGGCTCCTGGTAATAGCTGCAACCGGAGCCATCTCTGCGGTGTACACACAGGTAACCTGCCCCAGGTCATTGCCAAGTAGGACCTAAGCATCTAACCCAGGCTATACCACCACCTCCCTCATGCCACGTCCGACACCACAATCCAAAAAGACCTGGGCAAACTGGAGTGACCGCGGTCCCCCATCTAGCATTGTCACTTGCATCCCGGTGCCTTGGAGCAAATCCTCTGGTCGGACCATATCAGGTCGTACCGGGGTAACAGTGGCACCGGAGTCCAGCAAGCCGTCCGCTTGGCGAACTCCGATGGTCACTCTCTGCAGATGTTTCTGCCAGACATCATTAGATTTCAACCCAACTGGCGCAACCTGATGCCCCTCTGTCTCCCCTGCTGGTCCCGAGGTGGCAAGTGCAGATCCCTCCACGGACGTCCCGCTGTGGGTTGATTCCGTGGCTGTGTTTTACTCCTCTCTGTGTGCCAGCCGCACAAGGGCAACTGGCCTCGCAGCTGGAGAACATTGCCCCTGATGGTGTCCACCGGACCTGGCACGGTGTGGACAGTCTGGTCTGATGTGACCCACTTGTTACAGAGATAGCATGTCCTCTCGTGCTTAAACTCTTCAGCTTTCTCTGCTCTGTTCTCTGCTGTAAGCTTGTGTACCCACTGAGGAGTCTGGTTGGCTCCCTTGACTGGCACAGCCAGTTTCGTGGGAGCCCCTTTCTTATCCATCAAAGAGAGACTGGTCACATAAACATCAGCCATCCTGGCAGCTTGCACATTGTCTTAGGTTTATGGTCAAAGACCCATGCCCTCACATCCGAGGGACACTGCTGCAATAATTGTTCTTGGTAAAATAAGTCCAGTAAAGTGTGGTATTTTGAAGCACCAAAACCCTCTACCCACTGGGTCCCCTGCATGGCCATGTGGACCCCATACCGGTCATAGGACTCCTTGTGATAACGTTCCCCTGTCCTGAACTTGCCCTGGTATTAAAACGCGTAGCTCACCACAAACGAAGTGTGACCGCAGTGCTGAGGTAGGGAATTGAGTAACGCCAACCCACAGCCACGTGGGCGCGCCTAGAATGTAGATTGGTCGTGCAAGCAAGGTCAGGAGTATTGACGTGTGAGTAGTAGAGGGTATTTGCCACATCAGGATTGGAGAGTAGCGGATCGGCGGGGTACCTAGACAAGTTCAGGATTAGAGAGTATCGGATCATCAGGGTGCGTAGCCAGGTTCAGAATAGGAGACAGGAGGAAGGTAGGTATAAATCCGGATTAGGAGTAGAGAGGTGCGGAGTTCAAGGTACGTAGCAGGGTCAGGCAGTGGCAGGATCAACAGGCAAGGCAGACAAGGCAAGACAGGAGATACAGGAACAGGATGTAGCAAGGTACAGCGTCACACAAGACTATGCTCAGCAATGAGTGTCTGGAGCAAGAGGGTATATAAAGGGAGAGCCTCCAATGGGAAGCCAGGGTGGAACAAGGAAACTGAATCCTATAGGCTGCTGGTGCACACAGGTGTGCCCTATGATGCAGCCTGAACAGGAATGGAGGTGGGACCGAGTGCGTGCTGACCCGCACACGTCACAGAGGTCAGGGGGCGGAGACAGGAGCGCAACTCACTCCCATGCTGGTCTTGTCTGTCACCAGGACAGGGGCGGAGACTGGGGCGTGAGTCAGAGGGGAGGCTGAATGAGTGCACTCGCCACACTCCAGAGCGGGGGGTGGAGGTAGAGCCCACGGACGGGCAGACAGGCCACGCAAGGTCCGCGTGCGCACGTAACGGCACCATGAGACTGCGGATCCTGGGTGTCCGTGGCAGCAGGTCTTTCGAGGTGAGGAGATGGTTTCCAGCCGCCAGGATGGTGGATCCTCACAGGTACGCTTCTGGGGTGAGGGCATAGTGCAAAAGCAGCAAAGCTTTTACATGTTGTAATCATCCCAGTCTTCTCATGGTATACCCTGCAGCATTTCTTTGGCCACCCCAAACAACAAGGGGGGCATTCTCAGCACCCAGTGCCATTTTGGCACCTGGTATCTCAGACACTGTGTTTAAAAGTCAGTGAGAAAACCATCGATTTTATCGGTGCCACAAACAAACTTGTTAAAACTGTGGTGGTCCACTTGGGGAATTGCTTGTTCCCCATTGATCATATGGGAGTGAGGGGACATTTGGCCGTGTACTGCTGCAAGCATCCAAATCTTCTCATCTGCTGTAGCCTCTCTCCTAATGATACAAGATGTGCTGTGTGTCCAGGGTTAGCGAGTCCTGTAGCCACAGGGACTATCCCTCCCGCATTCCCAAGATCCAGTTCTTCACCATTATCACGGTGAGCACCCTCTCCCTTCCCATGTCGATCTCCCTCCGGGGCTAGATAAACCTCCTGCACCCCGGGCTGAAAAGTGATCACTGCGGCTGCAGTTACGGGCTCCATGTCCTCAGGGAAAGCAATGCCGGCTTCATGCCGTTCCAATCCTCCTCCAGTTGCACCTTTGACCGACCAGCTGTCTGTAAGCCATAACCTTCACACAGGACAATGATTCGGGCACGATCCCAAGTCCGGAATGATCCTGCTCGCTTATCCATGTTTTACCCACAGGCACAAAGTAATTGGACAAATGGTGACTGTATATTTTCGTGCTCTTGTAAACCGTGTGTATGCTACCTCTTGCTTTGGGTGCTCGCAACTTTCTAGTCTCCCACTATGCTATAGGATCCTGAAGAAGGCTATACCATAGGCTCAATCAGATCCCACTTCTGCCACCAGAACAAAGCCTGTCACGGGAGACCAGCACTTTTAACACCTTAATACCCGCATCCTTTGATTGAGCAAAGCTAAGAGATAAAATAAATTGTGATTTATTTACAGAAAAAAACATAAACACATTAGTTTACAATTACACTAAAAATATACTTGCTGCGATGGGTCAAACGAAATATCTTGTTCCCAAAACGAAATCTTTGGAAATAAAGTCTCTAGGCACAATTTCCCAGGAGCGGGAGTTGTGAGCAAATAGAGCTGGAAAGCAGTCCTCGGTCAGTGGCGCCGCTCACAACCACAGTTACTCCACCTGCTTCTTTCGTTCTGCCACTATGGTATTGGACCTGCAAGAAAGTGGGATATACAAAATTTTATCTTCTGGTGACATACGAGTACAAAGTGTAACAACGCCTCCCCTTACGAACTACTGAAGCTTGTTACGAATCTTTGTTACAATGTTAATCTTGGATGAATCTTGTTACATGATGAATCTGGTTCCCGATGGGCTGCAGGGTTTTTTATACACCAAACAGTCCTATACTTACAGCCACGGCCCCTTTTATTCTCCGACATCTCCGAATTATTTTTGGGATTTTTTCCGAATGCCACGCACTTCACAGCGTTCAATGCCGCATTCATGTTGCATTCATGCCAGCATCACCCGCGGTTGATGTGTTAATTGATGTGTTTATTGATAATGGTTCGGATTTAATTGGTTGCAATTCTTCCTGTATCCGCCAGGTGGCAGATATTCATGAATTGTAATGCGCATGCGCTTCAGTAATGTGTCGACTTGCAGGTGTTTAAAAAAATACCACAGTGGTCTATTGTAAATTGACCTGGGTACCGAAGAAGTTACAATAATGTATCAATTTAGGCTTTTCATATTACAAACTAAATACACAGTGTCTGGTGTTCTACTGTCCTGAGATTTCCGACATGAGTGCACAACTGCAGTCCGTGTTCCAAAAACCCGACAGAACGTACGCTTATTTAATATGGGCCGCGATTAATGCAACAGATGAAAAGATGGCAACAGTTGGTCAAATTTATCAGTATTTTATCGAAAACTATGACTTTTACAAATTTTCACCAGATGCTCATGTGTTGAAGCGTGCAAAAAGGAAAAAGTTATGTATCGATCCGTGTTTTTTTCGTATTGATCCCGGTGTGATTGGAGGGTATTGGTGTGTAGACCCAGATTTTTCCCGTACCTTTGATCATGGAGACTTCAAAAGGCGAAAGGTCATGTTAAAACCAACTAAGAAACGTCAGTCGCTGGCAAGCAATGCGCCAGCGACAGCGCCAGCTTCCAATAACGGTCTTACCGTCAGTGAAAACCTGGTGACCGGCAACCCTTGCTTTCTGTCCCCGCCCGGATACCTGCAGCCTGAGCCGGATTTCGCATACAGATTCCAGCAAGCTTGCATGTACCAAAGCGATTTCCAACCTCATCTGCTGTCAACAACAGGTGTAGTAGTCCTGCTGTCCCCTGTCAACTATATGTATGATCAAGAATACGGGACTGGCAGTGGCTCGGCGCCAGCTGATTGGCAAAGTCTATGGTGAGTAATGTTGCGGTATTTTATTCTGTTTTTGAAATATCAATATCAATTCTCCTGTACGCAATATCATTGGCTGAGCAGCTTCTACAGTAGATACTGAACAATTGGTGGAAAGCTAGCCGCATGCGCATTGGAAGCTTCTTGAAACACATATGCGTGTCATCACATCGACAGTAGGCGCATGCACATGTGAGCAGGAGACGCCCCCTGAGAAAATTATTGGTGGGACTGACTGTGGGAACTTCTTTAGGGGACTGCCTGACCATTACAGTAAAACTTTTACTTTTGTTTTTCCTCAGAAAAGAAAACTTTGTCATCTCATGCGGAAAACGGCACATGGAGGGATTTCGATGGATAATATCGCTTTGTGTAACAATGCCTGCATATTGCTGAATCGGATTTAAAAAACCACGTACCGGAGTCAACAGTTTAGTGGCCGTTGCTAGTGATTAGGATAGAATACTGTAACTGCGAGCTTCATAGAAAACCTGAAACAGTATGCTGTTGTTTTCAGACCGTATACAATACTTTTTTTAATATATATACTGTATAATAAACCCGAAAAATAAAAAATATGCATTTATTCCAAATGTATTCCAGTACATATGTGTATTCTATACCCATACAGCATATGTTGTTTTAATTCTCTTGTGATGTACAGTACTGAGCATGCCTACAGTATACAGTACAGTACTGTACAGTATGCCTGGACAGTACTGTATGTTCTAGAAACACTGTATTTTGTTACAGTATAAAATGAGACAATAGAACAATTTAAAACAAATCAACATTTTCTTTTATTGGTGGAGTAAGTACAAAAAGTGTACAGCAATTCAAAACATTTACAGGTATATGGCGTACTGTTAGAAAAAATATTTATGTACAGAAAGTCAAAAAATTTAAAGCACAACAGTATGGTGTTAGTAAAAAACATTTCTTTAATTAATACAAGTTAAAACACGCAACATCTCCTTTATTAAAGTACAGAAAGTCAAAACATTTACAGCACAACAGTATGGTGTTACAGTATTAATTTTTTTTCTTTATTAATAACATTTAAAACACGCAACATCTCCTTTATTAAAGTACAGAAAGTCACAACATTTACAGTAGGATGGTGTACAGTAGAGTAAATCAGGCCTGCACAACTCCAGTCCTCGTGGGCCGCAAACAGGCCCGGTTTTCAGGATATCTTGAAAACCGGGCTTGTTTGCGGCCCTCGAGGACTGGAGTTGTAAAGGTCTTGTGTAAGTAAAAACATTTCTTTATTACAGTAATACAAGTTAAAACAAGCAACAAGTCAAAATATAAACAACATTGGAACAGTCACGCAAATTCGATCCCCACCAGATTGTCCTTCTAGGGCCGATTCCTTGTATGACGCAAAATGCCATTAATGGCGTCTCTCACGATTTTCATTACAGGATCTGTAATTGAAAATAGCGCCGAAATTCCACCACAATAGTCTTTCTTAAATTTTCAGGAAGCGTCCTTTTTTCGCGATTTCCTTCGTAGTTTACATTATTGGCCCACCCGCAGTACACCAAGTAGGACACATGTGCTTGAAAATTAACATGGCATACTTATGGGGTAAACCAGCACTCATCACCCTATACTTCTCCCTGATTGGATTGGGCAGCTCGCGCAGGATGATGTCGGGCACCGTATCGATGTAAGAGTATGTGGGTTGGATTCTGGGAATGGGTGTTCTTCTGGGAGCGGGTGTGCTTGTGGCGGCGGGCAAGGGTAGGTTGTCTGGGAGGATGCTTTCCTCCTGTCTTGTTCACTGTGTTGTCTCCTACCGTGGTCTTGACGGGTTGTCATATCATCCTCGTCAACGGCATACATGTACACATATTTTTCTGGTGGAGGGGGTGCGCTTGGTAATGGAAGGTTGAAGGTCCAATTCATCCCATCCATGCCACCCTCCTGCTCCGGCGTCGGAGATACAGGGGTATGAACTCTGAGCAAATTAAGTATCCCTGCTATGTCAGTCTCTATCTTCTCCATCCGTTGATCCACCATCTCCATCCGTTGATCCATCTCCTCCATCCGTTGATCCATCTTCTCCATCCGTTGATCCATCTTCTCCATCTGTTGATCCATATTTAGCATGGTCTCTAAAAGGAGATCTATCTTTACCAGCATAGTAGAGTTCCCGAGGATATCGACACTTAACCCATTCAGCATGCGGTCTAACGAGCTGGATCTTGTGCATGGGGTGCTGTGGACATCTGGGTGGATGGGTGCTACGGAGGATGTGATGGGGGTTCCCTGGAGAGAAGCGGCAGCGTCGTTGAAGAGGGATGGAGAAAGTGACCTGTGGATTTCCGGGAGAGAAGCGGCAGCGTCGTCGAAGAGGGATGGAGAAAGTGACTTGTGGATTTCCGGGAGAGAAGTGGCAGAGTCATCTAAGCGTAATGGAGAAAGTGACCTGTGGATTTCCGGAAGACCAGCAGCAGCGTCATCGAAGAGTAGTGGAGAAGATGGGCTGTGGGTTTCTGGGAGAGCAGTGGCAGTGTCGTCGACGAGTAGTGGAGATGATGGGCTGTGGATTTCCGGGAGAGCAGGGGCAGAGTCGTCGAAGCGTAATCGAGGAAGTGGCCTGCGGGTTCGATGGGTTGGCTGCCATTTGTTTTGCCTTGAGTGTACATCACCGAATTTCTTCTTGACATAATAAGGCTTACGTGTATTAAAACCCTTAGCCTTTGGGGTCAGCAGAAGGCTTTCTTTATTAGCCTTAGCCTTTCGCTTTGGACTTGGCTTGGAAATGACTCCTCCCTTTTGCTTTTTCTGCATGACAGGCACGGAAGAGGCGAGTGGCTTCCTGCGTCCGTAGAATCGGGGTTGATCCATGGAAGCAGATGGCACAATGCAGTATCTGGACAAGGTAAAGTTCAGATACAGATCATCGAGTGGTGGGCTTTGCAAATTGTGTAACCTTTTATGCATGGCGACGAGGTACAGGTACAGGTACAGGTGTTAAAAGTGGGCGTACTCTAATGTGAGTCATTAACGTATAAATACACCATCCATTTTGTGGATTCGCTGCACATTGAATACACATCGACTAAACATTGAATATACATTCTTGTGCTTGTATTTCTTTCTACTCACAGCAATGCCTGTTAAAAAGATTTCAAAGGATCTCAGCATGAGAATTAAGGAGATGTACACGAGCGGACAACGAATTGCAGTTATCCAACGCTGGTTAGCTGCTTCTGGCCTCGTTGTGCCATCAACCACCGTGTGCTATAATACACACGGAAAGGCCAAACAACGCACGAGGACACCAACGGTAACTAACGAGTAAGTATATTTATATTACTATATAATATAGTAGATCTATCTATTATTGTTTATATTGCTGCATATAAATATAACTATATAGTATAAATCTATCTAACATTTTGGTTATTTCTGTTTATTTATATTATTATATAATATGGTATATCTATCTATTATTGTTTATATTGCTGCATCTATTATTGTTTACTGTAAATGATGTGCTGTACTTGTGGCCTACTGCACTGTAACTTACCGGATTGTTGTTTTTCTGTACATTGTAGGGAGACAACTCTTCTGGTTGATAAAATAAGTGAAGAGAATGATGAGAAGAGTGCCTTAAGGGTCAAATACACTCTGCTGCAAAATCACAATCTCACTGTATCCGAGACCAGCAAAAAGAAGATGAGATGCAGAATTGGATGGACGTGTGAGGTTAGTACTGGACAGTACAAGAGGTTAAAGTGTTGTTTAAGAAACTGTACTGTACCTATAAAATAATTCCTTGTCATTACAGAGCGTACCCTATGATAAGGGACGTTAACAAGATCAAGAGAGTGATCCAGGCCCAGGCATAGATCGACAGTGGAGAAACTTTCCAGGATTGCATCTTCACTGACGAGTCTACTGTATCACTGGAGAGATTTGCCACCTTTGCATTCCACAAAAAAGGTTGCATATCTATGAAGCCGCGTCCAAAACACCCAATGAAGATGCATGTGTGGGGTGCCATCTCTAGTCGTGGACCAGGATTCATTGTCATATTTGAAGGTAAAATAAGTCACACGCTTTTGCCTTATGCACTGTACTGTACTAGTGTGCAGTTTTTTGAGCACTTTTCTTTTCTTGTTATAGGAATCATGAATAATGCTTTTTTCCAAGAGCAAATTGTGCCTCAGATTGTGGAATACATCACACGTGAATTTCCAGATGGTCACCGTTTCTACCAGGACAACGATCCGAAGCACACCGCGTCAACAGCGCACATTCTTGAGCGCTGTATCAACTGGGTGAAGACGCCAGTGAAGTGCGGTAACCGTGTCTCACTTTCCCCACTGTTTTTACTGTGTATCTCTTTAACTAATTGTCCTTTTTTTCCCCCTGCAATGACAGATCGCCAGACTTCAATCATATCGAAATGGTCTGGCATCAGCTGGAGGATCATATCCGAAAAATCGTGTTGGTGCATATCCAAAAAGGATGAGTTGGTGCAAGGCATAATGAGTTTTTGGAACGATGTACTCACCGTGGAACGATGCAATAAATATATTGACCATATTGCGACTGTGTTGCCCATTGTGATCGAGCGTAATGGGCAAGCATCAGGAAGGTAGTATGGTATAGTACTGTACTGTAGTATGGTAAGTACAGTATGATACAGGTAAGTATTTCACAATTTTTTTCTTTCCTGACAGAGCAGCAAAAGCCACCCGGTTATAAAGTATTTAACACTAGTTACAGTATACAGTAATTCCAGTATAGACTAGTTTGACAGTACTACAGTGTATCTGCATACTGTAGTCCAATATGGTGTAGCTATACAGTACACAATGCCATAATATGCACCTAACTGCACTATTTTGTTCTTTCCTGAGAGAGCAGCACTAGCCATCTGGTTACAAAGTATTTAACAGTAGTTACAGTATACAGTTGTTCCAGTATAGACTAGTTTGACAGTACTAACTGTATACTGTAGTTCAATAAGGAGTAGGTATACAGTACACAATGCTATATTATGCACCTAACTGCACTAATTTTTCTTTTCTTGTCTTTTCAGAGAAAAAAAGAATGGAAAAGGGGAGGGGTGTATCATGTGTACATTGTGTGAACTGTGTGTACAGTAAAGTGTATCTAAAGTGCAGTCATGATTTACACAAAACCTCCCCTCTCTCAATGAACTACACAGAATGAGGAAGACGATAAAGACGGAAAATTTTATATTATTATATATATTATTATATATTATTACTTAATATTATTATCAATGTGTATTATTCATGATTATCCACCGGCCCTCAATTTTCAACTGACAGAAGAACTGAATAAAGACTGCATTTTGTATTATTCCTGATTATTTGTATATTTGTATTTTTTGTTCCTGATAAAATAAAATAAATATTTCTTTACATTCATTATAATCATAATCATTTACACCCCCCGCCCCCCAATACTACAAAGAAAAAGAAAGAATGACAAAAATTGGTAACTTACTGCATCAAAAACATGAATCAGATTATGGATTTTTAACTCTCAATTTCACAGTGCTGTGCAAATCAGATTTACATATCAAATTCGAGAAGGGATTATCACAAGCGTACCATAAACAAAGCCTCAAAGAGTTGGGGGGTGGATGGGTGAGTCATGCACAGTAATCATCAGCTAGCTCCCTTCCCAAAGAGGATTACAGAGTGGTGACTCAAAGCCAACAATAAGAAAATTAATGAATGGTTTTGTAGAGGTGTCGATAAGAGGTTCAAATCCTTGAGCGAGCCTTGTGTGTGTGTGCGTGGGGGAGGGGGTACAGGGTACAGCTGCATGAAGGTTTAGCTGTACTGTAGTTCAAAGACATGACATATTTTCAACAGGCAGGTTATCATAATAATTTGATCCCCACACCCCCAAATACATAAAAATCACACAAATAAATCATGTGCAGCCAAACGCACAGTGTCGCAGTCAAAAGCTACAGCACAGATTGAATATCGTAATGTCAAGGTGGTTGAGGCAGGAACATGTTCATTCATGTTGAGAAAATAATAATAAAAAATTACGAGAATTTTTTTTTTTTGGGTCACTCTTGAACTTCGCAAGCAATTCACGCATGTGCAGTAATAATCAACTACAGCTCCCTTCCCAAAGAAGATTAGACGCAGACGCAGAGAGGTGACTCAAAGCCAACAATAGGAAAATTTCCCCCCAATGAGCATTAATAATCAACACAGAAGAATACAGTAAATCAAAACTGAACGTTGTACACGCAGGAATGTGATGAGAGGAATGTGATTGAAACCAGAAAGCCTTCCGTTCAAATGAATGGCGTGGGAGAGGTGTACTGTAGGTAAGAAGTTGAAATACTGCAGTGCAGTACATTATCCTGTGTGTGTGCTGTGGCGAGCGAGAGAAGAGCGCTATATACGCTGAAATGTGATACTGTTACAGTACACGCCTATGTGTTTCAACAATGTTCAAATGAGACATACATGCATGTATAAATATGCAAATTTACAATTACTGCGCGCGCACACGCAGACTGTGTACTGGCGTAGGTTGAACTGCTACAGTATTTGACTTTGAAGACAACAGCTCACGAACGTCCACATGAGTTTTTAGACGGTATTGCAGTAAGCGCTAAAAATATGCTAATATTACAAGCGCTAAAATACCGGAACATATTCCGAAAAAATATATATATACTGCATCTGCCTGCAGTTATCAGAGTTGCGCCGCTATGGCCGCATTAGGATAAAGGCGGCCGCAGCTCTAACCCATGCAGCCAACCAACTCCATGGGAATAATATTCCCCACCTCGTCCGGAGTTGCCAATACTTTGCAAATACTTTGCATAAGGCCATTTTGCTTTGAGGAAGGCCAAGTGTGGCCGAAACCTCAGTCATTTTGTTGGCAATAAATTAGTGTTAAAAATTCTGTGGAGCCCTGTTCTTTATACCTTCCATTGTAGGCCGGACATCTGGCCCATTTGCCCGGACATTTAATAAGATGGGGATACTTGTGTTACACCTCCCCACTTGACACCTTAGTACGTCGGCGCCTTTCAACTCCAGACTTTTTCCAGACATCGTGGCATCGAGCCAGTGGGATGCTTTAGAAGTCCAGGGCTGAATATGCCATACATTTCTAACAACAGTGATTACAAATAAAGGGTTTCCTCTGTTTTTGGCATATTAGATGAAAATTCCTTTGTTCCTAACATATTGGTACAATTAAAATAGGGGGACTTTAATTCATCAATTTTTATATAACGCCTTAAAAATTACGTTATGGTTTTTCATGATTTAACCCAAACGGTGCTCACAGCAAATCTCAGCGCTCTAGGAGCTTCCTAGCGAAAGTTAGCTGAAAGCTGCTTGCTTATGCTGCCAAGATTGGGTTTTAAAACCATTTTTTCCTTTATGCGGTTACAGAAAAACACTGCCACAGTTATACATTTCATTTAAAATTCACATTAGTCTCGCCACCTTATACCTGGTGGGAGACCCACATACATTTTTTATTGAAATCACAGTGTTTTTGCCCTTACTGGGTTTGCAGAGCTGACAATCTACAATTCCCCACTATGCTCAGAGGCACCCAGCCAGGCCAAATACCTTTATTAATGGCCTGGGTACCCTCTTACTGTCACACCTTAACAGTCCAATCGACATAGGTTGTGAAGTTGGAGCCATGGGAGACAAGAATCATGTTGACCAATGGAGTATGGATGTCATCCAGCTGGATCTCTTCCGTATGATCTTCACCTGTACGTAAACGAAAGAGATGTGTCTGTAAAGAGATAAATGCAGGTTGCAGTGGTCTACCATCAATTGATCCAACACTACAGGGCATTTCTTGCGGGTGAGCGGAATGTTATTCCTCTCAGTGAAGCCCTGGTCAATGAAATTGCCTCCCAACCCAGAATCCACAAAGGCAAAAGTGATGGTGTGGAAGTTATCGACGGTCAGTGTAACAGGTACAAGGATCCTGGTTGGCAATGGACTTTCTTTGATAGGGGAGGTAGAAAGTGTTCCCATGTGATTCCCCTGGACCTCATTGGGAGTATGCATTTCCCGACTTGTGGGGGCAATAGAGACCGGTGTTGCGTCGGCGCTGTTTGTCACTGGGCGACAACTTGTTGGCCCCAAGTTGCATGGGCTCAGGAATATCTGGCGGAAGAGGATCAGTTGTACCAGCATGGAGAGAAGGGAATCTCGGAGTGTGTTGCCGATGATGGGTTCTTTTGGACATCCTCTCCTGTAGTCATTGATCAACGCGGATACATATGGCGATGAGTTCTTCGAAATCGGTAGGGTGTTCATATGCAGCAAGCTCGTCTTTAAAAATCTCTGAGAGACCTTACCAGAAAGCTGCTGATAATGCCTCGTTATTCCATCCGGTCTCGGCGGCGATAGTGCGGAATTCCAGAGTGTATCTAGCCACAGAGTGATTTCCCTGGGAAATGTGGAAAAGAGAAGATGCAGCAGTTACCTTGCGACCAAGCATATCAAAGACTCTGCGGAATTCCCGGGTAAATTGTCCAATATCTTGAGTAAGGTCAGATCTTTGTTCCCAGATGAGAGAAGCCCAGACCAGGGCATCATCCGTGAGTAGCGAGATAATGTACGTCACCTTGGATTTTTGAGAAAAGAATCGAGAAGGCATTAGTTCGAACTGTATGAAACACTGATTCAAAAAGCTCCGGCACCCTTGGGGGTTGCCACTATAACGGTTGGGTGTAGGAAGTCGGGGTTCCGAGGTCAAGGTCATGGTTATAGAAGGTAGAGTTGCAGCAGAAGGCCCCGCAGGACCAGGACTAGGAAGAGGGGCTGGCGCCCAATCGGTAAGAGACAGGAGGTTCTGTTGCAATGTGTCCATGCGACGGTCATTCTGTTCTAAATGTTTTTCAATCTTAGAAAACATGCTGGCGTACATGCTCAAGACTCGCCCCACCTCAGCGGGGGCCATGTTTGTGGGGCTGAGCATACTGTAACGGAGTGCTCACCACAAACAAGGCGTGACCATGAGGCCGAGTTGGGGATTGTATATAACACCAACCCACAGCCGCTTGGGGGTGTCTGGAGTGTAGAAAGGTTGAGGTAGCTGGGTTGGGTTTTGAGAGGTATGGATAGTCAGGGATACTTGCTGAGGTCGAGGTTGGAGTGGTGCAGATCATTGAAGGTACTTAGCCGTGGTCAGTATTGGAGAGGTGCAGATCATCGTGGTACTTTGCCAAGGTCGGGGTTGGAGAGGTGCGGATCGTCGATGGTCGCTGGGGTCAGGAGTTTAGAAGAGCGGACTCCGGAAGAATAGCCAAGGTCAGAATCAGAGGAACTAGTAAGCAGAATGCAAGACAAGACTGTGGAGGCAAGGGTAGCAGTGAACACTTCGCATAGGAAGGTTTATGCTTAGCCGATTTGCCAGTGGGCTGGCTGGGCATATATAGGAGATATAAAGCAATAATGTACAGGCTGGAGGAGGTGTGTCAGTAAGACTGACCGTGATAGGCTGAAGGGGTGCAGGAGACAGGTGCAGGGAAGATTCCAGAAGCAGAAAGATGATGCGACCCGAGCGGTGGCTGGCCACGCGCTGTATGTGCGCGCTGTGCACCGATAACATTGCTGCGTGGGCAGAGTCTGGTGGTGGGACGGGTGAGAATGGTATTAACCTCTGTGCAGGATGCCTGCACCAGGAGAAGGAAGAGAAGCGTCATGGCTGACGGAAGGAGCGGAGGGCCCGATCATGGGTTGGGGTAGGTGACGAGTGCGCTGAGCGCGTCGTGGATCATGGATCCTGACAAAGATGAGTCAACATGATGGAAGAACACAGAAGAAAAGAAACAAGAAAAGAACGAAACAAAGAATTACTCACCGGACACAGCTGTTCAAGTAACAGAGGATCCATTGCTTCAGGTCAAGTTGAGAATCCATTAAGCTTGAACCAGAATGCCATCTGTTTGGAAGAATGTCATCAGTTCTGGATCTATTTATCCTATTTCTTTTTTATTTATGCCATCGGGCATGGATTTGTTTATCCTTTTTTTGTTTTTTTTGGCAGTCAGGTTGGGATTATTTTGCATGGTTCTTCTGTTTTTATTTTATTGGCTATCAGACAGGAATTGCTTCTTTTATCTTTTTTTTTAAGGTTGGTCATTGGCCTTTATTGAATTAATCTGTGGGTGCCCCTGAGGATTAGGGGGTGACCTTTATCCCGGCAGGGGTAAGTAATACATTTATTTATTTATTGGCAATGTGGCTAACTTGGAGGTCCTAGGTAGTTACAGTGACAATCAATCGATTTAAGGGCTTAGTTTTTATTATATTATTATTGTACTATATATTTTATTGATGGTATTATGTTATGCTTTTCAATAGGAAAAAGTGATATTAGCAACATTTGGCTAAGAGACTTTTACCAATTACTGGGTGGGGGGATACACTTGTTGGGGGTAGGGTTAATTGCCCTGGGGTTGGTTATGTCTCCCATGGGGTGGTGGGAGGGGTTAACCCCTTCATTAATTTAGCAGTAGGTACCTTTTACTAGGCACTAAGGTAATGAAGGGTGGTTATGTCTTTTAATATTGTAAATGTATATTTTTTTTATTGTAGCTCACCATTGATTGCCAATGTGGCTATATGATTGCCAATGTGGTCCACATTGAGAGAGCCTAAGTAGCCAATGTGGAAATCAATGGTTTTATGGTTAAAATATATTTTAAATGTACAGTATGTTTAATGTTCTACTGTTTTTTTTATACAGAACATTTTTGCTTAATATCCCAAAGCACTACTGGTCACATTTGGAAAATATAGATAATGGGCATTAAACTAGGGGGCGGGGGGTGGGGGTAGGTTAGGTTGGGAGAGGTGAGGGTAGAGTGGTGTTTAAAAGGGGTAGTATTCCCGGGGAAGGTGGTTAGGCCTCCTGGGTCATGACAGGAGGGGTAAACCCCTTGCTTACCTTAACGGTTAGTAAAGAATTGCATTCAGTAACACTGTTTGTGTGTTTTTTAATAGTATTAATCCCTTCGGTGTCTGTGGTATACTTTGGTAATCACCACATCAAATGGGTTAATGATATTTCGATCATAGGCTTCTGTAATAATGGATATTAGAGAAGCCTAATTTAGAAATGTGGTAATTAAAGCATTGCTAATGCTAATTTTATTTGATTAATAACATATTAAAATTTCGGTAATAACGCCATTTTTTATTCATTTTGATATTGTGTTTGTGGACCATGGTGTCTATACTTGAATTCTGTTACACGTAAAGCAAGCCAATCTGTTTTGAAATACAAATGCTTTATGTGTCAGTAACCTACAGTACATTGCACTTGATGTTAAAGTACAAAGATCTTTGGGGGGGGGGAGGGAAGGGTAAATCAATTTCTAGGATTAACACTGTTACCATTATAGTACCAAATAATCAAATATAAACTTTATGATAATCCAATTAATTTGATCTAAAAATAATCTGGTATGCTGTAAAATTTCTATACAGATACACACTAACAAGCACCATTACAAATTCATTAGGTTTGGAAATTAAATGCAATCAAGGTTACAATTTGTGATATCTCTTGAGAGTCAGAAGGAATTGCAAGTTTCATGGATTAATTGAAAGCACTCACCCATACAACGATCCCTATTTATGTAAATATCTAGACAATGTTTTATAATTTATCTTTAAAAGTTCAACTTCGGACCTATAAATACTTATAATATAATACTTGTTTAAAGCAAAATGTACTTTCTGTGCATCTTGTGCTGCTTTAGTTAGGGGATGATTATTCCTTTACATAAGCATACTGCAAGGAATTCACTGTTACATCAAAGCAGAGTTTTATAGTTTTATATATTTGGAAACATTGAGCTGAGTTATGTTGAGCGGAACTCATCAAGGTAGTTGGATAGTGCAGACATTGTTAAATCTCCACTCCAACCTCCTTGATGATGTAGATGACAGAATATGGTCCTATAGTATTCCCCCTCATAATGTAGATAACCATATTTGGTCATTTACTTCATGAAAGGCGTTGGACAGTACTGGAACAGGGAGAGTGAGTGCCGGCAATGGCTACACTTGGGTGAGAGGCAGGGCATGGAGCAGAAGGGAAGAGATCAGGTATTGTGGTTATTGCACTGCCAGCACGTTCAAGCCAATGTGTAATGCTGTTGGGGTTCTATTCAGAAGCATGGAGCCCTTGTAGAGTTAATCCTCCTGAGAAGCAATCAACACTGTCCCCAGCAACACTGACTTTTACTTGTTTGTCTGCGGTGTCGGGAAAGTTCTTTGCCAGTTTGTCTACTTACCTTTAGTTGGTTGATGCAGATGAATGCATGGTACTTCAGGGTGACAGTAATTGCACGCTTGAATCTTGGGACTGAGTCGGGGCTGAGTCATACCCCATCTCTGCATCAGGCTTGTGGAAGCTAATCACTCACTTCTCCTTAATAGTCATCTGGCAGGAAAATATGTAAGGGCATCAGATACGTTCACATACATTGGGGTGTGGCATGGTCTAGTGTACCACTTCTGGATCGACAAGCTATATATATTGAGCCACGACATGTCATGAGCCCAGTCCAGTGCCATTAGGTTTGTGCTGTCACCAACCACAGCTGTGTAGCCATGATGGTGACGCTCATGCCATCACTGCCCTTGGCCACCTATTGGCACTTCAACAACTCTTTGCTGCAGAACCAAGGCTTTGCAACGTTGAGTCAGTGGTGGAATGTGGGCCTGATGCTCTTGCACCCTTTTTGTTAAGAATATGCCAAGGGTGCAAGCAGGCAGTGCAATACTGGGATTGAGGCACTCCTGAGGGAGGTGCTTGATCTTGAAATGTCTTTTGGCATCCAAATCAGGGGAGTTCAATGGAATAACCGGAAAGTGAAAAATACACAACACGGTGCATTAAACCTCACTAAATGCTGGAAATGTGGATTGGTGATAGGAGTTGTATTCACATATTCCCCAAAAAGTAACGGCAATTCCCAAATCAGTGGAAAAATTCTGCACTGGTAGTCTGGTATAAGAGGACCTTTCCAAGGAAAGTTAGAAAAAGGAGACCGTGAGGGAGTATATAAGAGGTTAAAAACTCTCTCACTTTAGCAGATCAGAAGAACCACACCCTAACTTGCAGGCCTGCTAGCTGATTGCAAGGGGAGGTTTAAGAGACAGACAACAGATTTAATCCTGGCTCTCAATCTGTGAGGGAACAGGTTGCAGAGAGCCTGTCAGGGGGAGAGCCTGAACTCCCTTTGAGATACAGACGAGACCAAGAGTATTCTAAAGCATGCCTTAAGCTAGCCCGGTTAAATTCTGGGTATGTGCTGGGTGTAACCAGACTAGTTTAAGGCAAGTTTAAGGCATTTCTGCATTGACTAATGACCCATAGGATTAACACAGCAGTGGTCCCTGGCAGTCCCATTCAGTTTGAATGGGACTGCCAGGGACCCCCGCTGTTAATCTGATGGGCCATTAATTAATGCAGAAATGCTGGGTCTAGTTTAAGGCAAGTTTAAGGCATGTATCCAGCATGTACCTGGGTCTTTTTGTCGATTGCCACTGGTTTGTGTTAGAATAACCGTGGGCACTACAGTACCAGTGATTAAGGATTGTCCTGTTATTGTGCAGAATTATGCTGTTTATTTTAAAGACTATTCTGTTTTGTTTCCTGATTATTGGAACCTGCAACCCCTGACATGGGGAATAAAGGACTTTCATTCCAATAAATTGGTATGTGAGATTCTTTCTGACCATACCTACAAGGCCGCTCTGTCACATATGGTGTTAGAATGGGATAGCGCCTCCTCTGGTCAATATATAGAACACACCTGAAGTCACTAAAATGGAGATGGAAAATTGATAGCGTATTTGGTAGAAAACCAGGCAGCACAATAGCAGAGAGACATTGAAAATCGGGCTGAACAACAATTACAGCTAATGCTGCAATATCAGGCTTCAGTGCAGCAGCAACAAGTGGCCAACAGCAGCGAGACGCTGAAATCGGTCTGCACAGCAACAGCAATTACAGATACTGCTGCAACAACAGGCCGCCCAACAGCATTGAGAGGCTGAAAACCAGGCCGGAACGCAGAAGTTTTTCCTACAACCAACAGCTCACCAGACAAAGGGTCAACAGCAGCTGGTACAACAGATGGGAGGTGCAACACACGCTGAGGCCCCAGGTCATGCTTCCCAGAACCCGGGCACCGGATAACAGAAACCTGCCGTTAGGCTGACTAAAATTGGACTTGATGACGAGTTGCGATTTTTTCACGGTGGTCCAAGGAGGAATGGATGCCCATCTGGACCCACAGTTAACAGGAGAAGCATAGATGGCATATAGTGCCCTAGACAATACTGCAGAACTCGACTACGCTGAAGTCAAGGCGGCAATCCTGGAATGCATGTGGATAACAGAGGATACCTATCGGCAACGCTTCCGAGAAGAGCGGTACTCCCCAGGTATGCAACCCCAAATTCTAGCCCAACTTGTACGGGACTACTGCTGGTGCTGGCTAAATCCAGAGACCAATGCATAGAACGGGGGGAGGGGGAAAGAAGGGAAAGTTTCCGCATCAGCTTAAATACCAGTAAAGTAATAAATAGCAATGTAGAAAATCATAAGGTGCAAATAGGGACTATATCTCACCGGTCTGAGTTCGTTTTGTGACCTTACGTCGAAATACATTTGTACCATTATGATACACTAGTCTTGCATCATAGGTCTGCCATTTTGGTATATACTTTTGGTCATTGATTATATCCCTCTGGATTCAGTTCTGGTATTAGGTACTACCTATCAGTTTTTTAGATAATAGTATTGCGGTATTTATTGTAGTTACTATTTCCTCTGGATTTAATCCTTGTATATGATAGCCTATATACTATTAGGCATCACATAGACTAGTGTTAGCTCAGATTTTTCTTCCTCATGGATTCTATGTGGAAGTTATTATTGGTGTGTCATAAGGGAGTGGTCTTGGACCATTTTACCACATCCCTCTGTCCAAATTAGTTTTTAACTATATGATATTTAATAAATAGTTATTTTATGTTTCCATTTATCTCCACTTTATCATTCTGAGTGTATTCATTGGGGAACCTTTCTGTTTGTCTTGTGATAAATCCAGAGACCCTCAGCTCTATCAAGGTCACAGAGTTATTCTCCCTGGAACAGTTTTTGCGGGTTTTGCCCATAGGCGGAATGGAGTGGGTTTGTCGGCATACGGCCAAGTACCTCCATGAAGCCTCCAGACTAATGGAGAACTTTTGGTCGCAGAATACTCTTGTGCTCATGGTACGAGGGGGGAAAAGGGGTGGCCATTAAAAGTACATTCGAAAATGTCAATTTTCCTCCAATGGACAGAGGCTCAGGGGCCAAATGGGGTCTTTCAATATGGGACCTGCTTTCAATATGGTCCTAGTATGTGCAAATGAGGCCCTACCATGGGGGTGGGGGAGGGGGGGGCTACAAGAGACTCCAGAAGCCAGGAGTTGGTGTCCGCCACAGATCCCATAGTGTGTCTTTCCTGTGGTGAGCAAGGTCACGTCTCGGCATTGTCCCCACATGGAGTGTAACTATACTCACATCTTCTTGACCTGGACAAGGCAATAGACCCTGCCAGAACTAAATTCCTCATATCTTTGGAAGTAGAAGGAATTAAGGTGGAGGGGTTATAGGATTCTGGCTGTAGCCAGGCACTGGTACAGCGGGAGCTGGTGGCCTTAGATAAACTTAAAGGGTCGGCCCATGTACGCATTGAATGTATAGATGGGTATGTCAATGAGTACCCCCGTGCCAGAGTATAACTAACGCTCAGAGGTTCCAGAAGCAGGGGGTCCCCGGACCTGAAATCAATGCGACTTAGCTCCGGGGGCCCCTGCTACAATACTGTATTATTAAAAAAAAATTAAGCCCCACGATCACCTATTAGAGGTGCGCAGGTAGAGTGACTGATTCAGTCTATCTCTTGCTGCACGTCTCTTACAGACAGGTAGAACCCAGTAGGATTCACAAAGCATGAGTCCCATTTAAACGCAGGGACCCCTACTGTGTTAATCCGATGGGCCATTAAGTCTGCTGTGGGCCATCTCGCAGGGGGTTTCGGTGAATTGGATATAAGTTTGGAACGGGATGTGGTCGAATACCGGTGGCTGCCTCTGATTATCTGAATTGGACCCTCTGGATAATTGGTCATCCGCAGGACGAATCCTCCATTTTCTCTAGGCAGCAGGGCCTCTTACCCCCTCTTTTTCTCTGCAAGAGCTGTGGATGTGTCTGTTCCTTCCACGGTACAGTAAGTGAAGAATCACTTTTATTTTTCCACCTGTTTGCTTTTGATGACTCTGTCCCAACACGATACTGAGGTCTTCTTTTTTATTTGAAACCTCGACAGTTTCACTTTACCAGTCATGTTTTCCTTGCTGTCGTGTTAAGTGGTGTAAATATTCAGTGATCTGCTGCTCCCGCTCTTGCTCCTGTCAAACATATTCATTGTCATAGAGATCAGTCTTTTCGATGTGTACAGAGTTCAGGCATCTCCACCATCCTAGGGATATTTTGTGGGTGTGATTCGGTTCGGGTCCCACATATGAGATATCTTCATCCTCATCTGAATCCTCGTAGGTCCAGAAGGGCCACTCTTTCGTGGCATCAGATTCATAACAGGAATGCCATATCTTGTCCTCCCTTTTGGCGCGTGTCTGGTGTTTTTTTCTTCCTCAAAAAGAAAAAAAGAGAGAGGGGCACAGGGTAGCAATAAACACAATTCCTTCATATTGAATAATAGTAAAAAGATACATTGCATAATAGCAATAATTCATGTAAATTAAATAAAAACAGAGTTTTTGCCTTTGTTTTGGGGCTGCCACATATGTTCCTGGTGGATTTTAAGACGTTCTACTGTATATACTTAATTTAACTGTGTAATATTATATTTTTGGATGCAATTAAAGTTTAATTATTTTTGGTTTTAATACTGCTGATCTAATTTTATCTATAATGATCGTCAATCAGAATACCTATCTGAAGGACTATGTGAGTCCTAACAATTCTTTCATTATGTATTGAGTGCAGTATTTGGGGAACTTTGGATCCTCTTGGATCATTTCTGTGCAATGTGATATGTGTCCCCTGTGTACCTTATATTTTTGTTATGTTTAAATATACATTAGGAATTTAGTAGGTGAGCTGTCCATTCTATCTTGTAATATATTAATCCCTTTATTGCCTTAACAGTTAGCTGGTTAGCGGTAGTCTACTTGTTCACTGTGAAGCACCTAGTCCCAGACAATTGGACCAAGCTAAAGGACTGAGTCCTTGCTCGTCTGGGATTGTGGAAGGGTCATACTAAAATGGTTTCTCTCAGGGGAAGATCAACCAGCTGGTGGCTTCTGAGCTCTTGCACTGGCTGGTCCCCTGAGTCTGACCCCTGAATTAATCACTGAGAGTCCAGAGGAAGTTGCTGGACTTTCTCTGTATTGGAAATCATTGGGTCTTTGTGAGTGTTGTAGGCCTCCCTCTAGGAGAGGGTGGATGAGGAGTCGCCAATACCTGCAGAGATACCTGTATGCAGACCTTTCTCCACAGTGTTGCCAGCTTGCACCCAGCTTCCTTTGTCAGCTTTGTAATATCGGGTATGACTGTCAACTGCCCAACCCTAATGAAGCAATATTACGTGGAGAAACACATAGGAGGCAGAGCTAAGCACAGAGCACAGACCGCAGTGAACTCTCCACAATATACTAAGTGAGCTGCATTATCAGCTGGAACACAGACGAGGACACAAGACACCCAGCCTGCTGACGTCACAGCAGGGAGGAATCGGGGGAACAACACGCTTAGGAGGACGACAAACACACGGCACCAATTGAGAAGATCAGCAGCCCCCGCCAATCAATGGAGGTAGAGGGTCTTCAAACGGACATCTGCTGAAACAGATAAACAGCTGAGCAGTCCGGCGGACACCCCAGGAGTAAGCTCTGCCCTCACAGTTTCAAACCAGCTGCTGATACACAGAAGGAGAGAGACTAAACACTGTTTTCAGGCAATTATCCTTTTTTTTTACAAGATTTTATTACTTTTTTTTTCTTTAAAAAGCATTTTTTGTGTGAGTGCATACTGTAATACTGTATTTTACTGTCTATGGTCACTTAAGGTGATGTATAAAGTTTATAAACGTTTTATTGTGCCCTTAACATTTCTTTTCTCTCTTTGTTTGAGGTCATCTCTAAACTAGAGGAGTGGTATCCTCTTTATGTGGGGCAGCATTATTTCATATACAAGAGGAATATCTCGCACTACAGGAGGACTTAGACTTATAATGCTCACCCAACTGTCAGAGTGTATTCTAATTCAATTGTTTACTCTAAGGACTTACAGGGGGATTGTCTATCTGTGCATAGCTTCTGTTCTGCAGCTCTTAGGGATAAGAACTATAAGTGGTTACTATCTTACTATCTTTTATTATTTTGTGGGTTTTTATTATTTGCTCATATTCATTTATTTATGTATTTTTTATGGTCGTAATATATTTATTTCGTTTGTGACTTCCTAATTCAGAGGTCACAACTGGTCTGCAATTACACCCCTCAGGCATTACTTGCATTTCATTTCAAATATAATACTTACAGTATGTGGAATAGTCTGTGGCAAAACATAGCGCACCACAGTTGCACTAAGGTGCGTGTACATCCGTACACATTTTTTTCCTCTATGACTGTCAACTGTTTTTAATCAAGCTCAAGGGTTTTGTGAGAGACCTTTCAGTGCCACCGGCATACTACAGGGATCCCTACAATGGCTGCAGCATGGCCTCCATGTCTAGGCAAGGAGAGGCTATACAAAATGCTCTCCTGACTTAGCTCCTGCTGCCTAATCCATCAGTGGGTGCTGAGATGTTGCGGACCCCCAGCGTCTATCACTGCTTGCTGGTGGTGGCAGTGGCACTGGTGGCACTGGTGGCACTGGTGGCACTGGTGGCACTGGTGGCACTGGTGATGAATGTGGTAATGCTTCAAATGTAAGAAATGATACTGTGATCATTGTTAAAGACTTTGAAAATACAGACAAACACAAGTAAAGTGATAACTCCAAGCAGTAATAACAACCCTGTATATTCATTATGTAATTAACATTACCAAACATCATCATCATCAAGATCATGTAAATTCTGTTAATTTCTTTCTATTCTGCAGCACTTTCTTTTACACAGATATTATCATCACTAGTACATTGACCTATCTTGATTCTTATTGTGATTATGTCGTTTATCCACGGCCAACACCAGCACCACAAAATCGATGTCCAGAACTGGATTCACAACATCTATAACCACCAGTTCTCCCATTGGCTGTAATTTCAATGCAACAGCGACTTTCTGGTGTGTTTTTTTTCCCCAACTGTTAAAGAATCAGAGTACAGCTACATCTATCTTATATTGAACATGGCACATCGGTAATAGGGAGGTCACATGACCTGCCACCACCACATAAAGTGGCAGACAACCTTAGATAGGGTATAAGAATGGGGGATTGCAGTCAGACAAACCAGTGGAAAGGAGACACAGGTGGAAATGGAGACAATAGATCACCGTCAGTACTGCTGATACACACAACACTGTCACTATTTTGTCATTGTGGTGATACTGTAGCTGTGATGATGATGTTGATGATCTTTGTGTAATAGGGATAATGATCAATAGCGATGATGATGATGATGATGATGTTGATGATGATCAATAGCGATGATGATGATGATGATGATGATGATGATGATGATGATGATGATGATGATGATGATGATGATGATGATGATGATGATGATGATGATGATGATGATGATGATGATGATGATGATGATGATGATGATGATGATGATGATGATCAATAGCGATGATGATCAATAGCGATGATGTTGATGATGATGATGATGATGATGGTGTGGGTGCTAGTGCTAGCCTGCACAGCAGCAGTTCCAAACTAGAAAACATGTTAGCGCTACTGCTCCTAGTAGTACAAGCATCCATATATGCAGCCACATTGGACCTATGCAGATCATATTTCTCTGATATGGCACTTCCCGAACTGTACAGCAAAGTTGTTGCATTGGTGGTTGAGGATCTTGCACAGTCAAAACGATGTAGGGTCTACTGCACTAATGACATATGGAGTAGTGGTCATGGAGGCAGTGACTAGCTGACAATAACTGCCCATTGGATGGGTTTAGTATTGTTAATCAAAACAGTAGAGAGTCAGCATCTGCAGCAGCAAGACTTTCCATATAAATGCTACATTATGTATGCAACATTTTGAAGAAAAGGCCAGTAAATCTTCTGATGTGTTATCAAAATTACAAATTGAGACAAAGCATGGGCTAACTCCCAGGACACTTGGGGTTGGATTTTAGGTGGGGGGTAATGTTTCCAACTTGGTTGCAGCACTAAAACAAGGCAACATGACACACTTTTATTTTCTTTTTGCACAAATACTCAATTTAATAGCCACTCATTTCCTAGATTAGGGGAAGCAATATGCAGAACATTTTGTCAGTGGCCAGAAAAAATGTGTTTACTTTACCTGACTGTGCACAGCTCGCAATGCCATGTCTAGGCTGCACGAGCAAAACAACATGCCTCTACATCACCTAAAACTGGAGGTGCCTACACGATGGAATTCAAAATTATATATACTTGAGCATCTCCATGAGCAGCAGAAATCAGTGAATGATTATGTAATGGAGCATGCCATGAGGCATGGATGAGGCCTTTCTGCATCCTAGATAGTGCTATCTGATGGAAGAGCTGTGTAGGCTGCATAAGCACCCTGAGGAAGCCACTGCTCTTGTGAGTAGTGATGAAGCTGACATAAGCCACATCTCCCCTTCGATTTTGCTGGTTGAAAATACATTGATTGTTATGCATAATAATGAGGATAATGAGGATGATGAGGATGATGAGGATGATGAGGATGATGAGGATGATGAGGATGAGGATGAGGATGAGGATGAGGATGAGGATGAGGATGAGGATGAGGATGAGGATGATGAGGATGATGAGGATGATGAGGATGATGAGGATGATGATGATGATGATGATGATGATGATGATGATGATGATGATGATGATGATGATGATGATGATGATGATGATGATGATGATGATGATGATGATGATGATGATGATGATGATGATGATGATGATGATGATGATGATGATGATGATGATGATGATGATGATGATGATGATGATGATGATGATGAGGAGGAGGAGGAGGAGGAGGAGGAGGAGGAGGAGGAGGAGGAGGAGGAGGAGGAGGAGGAGGAGGAGGAGGAGGAGGAGGAGGAGGAGGAGGAGGAGGAGGAGGAGGAGGAGGAGGAGGAGGAGGAGGAGGATGATGATGATGATGATGATGATGATGATGATGATGATGATGATGATGATGATGATGATGATGATGATGATGATGATGATGATGATCAAATGGCAATGGTTGATAAATTGTGGTTTTTAAATGCTTGATTGCCTGATAAATGATTCCATGTTGTCAGTATCAACCAGATAGATTAATACATTTATGCTACACTTTTAGACCCCTGTTTCAAAGACAGAATGAATGGCTTTATTCCTCATGCGGAAGAGATTGTTGCAAATTGCAAGGAGAAGCTTATTGATATTAACCAGGCAGTGTTGAAAAGGGAAGAAAAGCAGGGAGAGGAGACCAATGAAGGTTAAAAGAGGGCAGACTCAGTGTGTGTACATTCCACTCAAAACAGACAACACGGTGGTCAGCATGAGCATCACGATTTTCTTCCACTCAGGTCTCAAGATGAGAAACCTCGCTCAAACTCTTATATCTGTGAATAGTTCCGGTCGCGTGCTGCCAGGGATAAGTACAAGACAAAAGGGATGTGTGTGTAAAGAACACACAGAAAGATCCCCACTAGGGCGCACCGCAGGCCTGAGTTACATTAGATCCTGGTCCTATAGTGCGCTAAACATACAACATAGAAAATTTTATTTAATCACTATAAAAACTAATTTAAAAACCATAGAAGCTCCTAGTGTCTCCCGAGTGTGTGGACTCTAAGTAAGGTTAGGTGTAATATTTATGTCTCTTATTATGTTCCCCTGTAGCTGATTCTTGACCTCTTAGATAGTATCCTAGGTGAGGTATTAATATACCTTTATATTTACCTAATATTTGTAAGAGGAGATCAGTCAGTAGTGATGTCCTATATGTATAGAGACCTGCTAGATCTGTCTACTCTGTATTAGAGTGGACATACGTGGTTACTAGCAGGGAGGAATCATGACTGATATGCTTATACTGTCATGATATCGAGACATAGTGATATCTAATAGTTGAACACGTTCAGAGAATCGAACATCCAGTGTATAATTAATATATTGTATATAACATATATACATACTGCATCCATATATAGTAATAACCCACATAGCCGTACAGGTAGTATAAATATTTTAATAGTAGTACATATGGGTATACTAATAGCCAGTGCAGTAGGATATATCCTTGTATGTACTGCTGATACCAGGGATATGGCTTAGATGTTTACTAGTTGGTAGTAATCATGAGGTCTAAGATTATGTCAGTTACAAATGCCAAACTATAACTCAGCAGACATAAGATGTATATATATTGTTCTCATGTGTCACTATTGTGGCAATGATGCTTGTGCCTTATAGTGTGTTTTTTGTAACTTTAGTATACTTTGACGGCGTGTCATCTATTGGGACTTGCAACCTTGGTCACATAGTACTGGCCGCCCGTGCACTCCCGTCGCTGAATAACCAAGCATAGGCACAAGCCAGATTGTATATCAGCGCCGGTCTCTGAACCAGCGACGGGAGTACACGGACGACTAGTACCACGTGACCAAGGTCGCGAGTCCTAACAAATGACCCACCGTCAGAATATATTTAAATAAAACAAACGGCTTGATATGTACTCTCAGTTAGATCATACATTGATCTGGCTTTAGTGCCGAGCGCTATACCAGCGACGGTGACCTGCTGCCAGCTACTAATATATGAAAACAGTAGCGCGTTCTACTAATAGCCACACTGTTAAAGCACTCACCAAGTTGTATATACCATGTTTGTCTGAGCAACCGAGCACAGACATAAGCCAGACTTACATCAGTGCCTGTCTCTAAATCAGCGACGGGAGTGCACGGGCGGCCAGTACCATGTGACCAAGGTTGCAAGTCCCAATAGATGACACGCCGTCAAAGTATACTAAAGTTACAACAAACACACTATAAGGCACAAGCATCATTGCCACAATAGTGACACATGAGAACAATATATATACATCTTATGTCTGCTGAGTTATAGTTTGGCATTAGTAACTGACATAATCTTAGACCTCATGATTACTACCAACTAGTAAACATCTAAGCCATATACCTGGTATCAGCAGTACATACAAGGATATATCCTACTGCACTGGCTATTAGTATACCCATATGTACTACTATTAAAATATTTATACTACCTGTACGGCTATATGGGTTATTACTATATATGGATGCAGTATGTATATATGTTATATACACTATATTAATTATAAACTGGATGTTCGATTCTCTGAACGTGTTCAATTATTAGATATCACTATGTCTCGATATCAGGACAGTATAAGCATATAAATCATGATTCCTCCCTGCTAGTAACCACGTATGTCCACTCTAATACAGAGTAGACAGATCTAGCAGGTCTCTATACATATAGGACATCACTACTGACTCATCTCCTCTTACTAATATTAGGTAAATATAAAGGTATATTAATACCTCACCTAGGATACTATCTAAGAGGTCAAGAATCAGCTACAGGGGAACATAATAAAATACATAAATATTACACCTTACCTTACTTAGAGTCCACACACTCGGGAGACACTAGGAGCTTCTATGGTTTTTAAATTAGTTTTTATAGTTATTAAATACTGTAAAATGTTCTATGTTGTATGTTTAGCACACTATAGGACCAGGATCTAATGTAACTCAGGCCTGCGGTGCGCCCTAGTGGGGATCTTTCTGTGTGTTCTTTACACACACATCCCTTTTGACTCAGGACTCACGTCAAGCTTTTTGTTGTGGTGGTGTGGGTAAGGGTAGTGGTTATAATAGTGCTGGCGGCAGTAACAGCGGCAGAAGTCATGGATCATAACTATGGGAAATGCTACATCACTATGGCTGGTTCACACTAGCACAGAAGCAGCAGATATCTGTAATAGTTACTAGTGCTTTGGACAGGGTGGAGGCGTATATTGGTGATAGTTCATTCCTGCCTCCTGACTGATCCTCTTGAATACTGGGCTACTAAACAGAAAAATAGCTTGCTTTTTCAAAGGTGGCAGTGGACTCGCTGAGTTATGTTTTTGCATGTGTGTTGTCAGAGAGTGTTTAGTGCAGCTGGCACAAACCTAACCAACCGCCGGACAAAACTGCCTCATGGTAGCATTGAAAAGCTCACTTTTATCAAGATGAATAAACATCTGATTCCTCAGAAATATAAGGCCCCCACACCCAGTATTCAAGAGGCTTAGGAGGAGCTGACAAATTAATGTGCTTATTACAACACTACCAGTGCCACCCCCACTTTAACACTACAGTACTATAGGACTTTTAAAAGTCCATGCAACAATAGCTGTCTGTTCTTCTCCAGATCAGTGTTTATTTATTAATATATGTATGTCCAACTTCTAAATCAGTTACTGTTCCATCTCTCATTAACACATGATTAGGAGGGCCCTAAAAACAATGACATACTCCCTTTTGTGAAAATGTAGCTCACAATAATGAGTAATAACCTGACAATACTATGTCACTATGTCAGCACTCTCTTTAGTGTTATATCTGTTTGAATCAATGCATTGTCTACTCCACTGCCACTAGTCGGGTAGCATTGAGTGACTGTTTGACTCTGTATTAGTAAGTAATTCAGTAGCAACAACAATAATTAATTACACAACTGGTCTGAGAGGCTGACTATCTGAGATAAACTAAATGTAGCTAAGCTTTGCGGCTGCATAATTAGTCACAGTCTAAGATTGACGTGCGTGTTAGTTGCTACTGAGTCTGTCAGTGTCACTGTGTGCCTGCTGCCATGCCAATAGATTGTTGTGTGTTGTTGTTCATCTTTTGTCACCACAATAGTGTGATCATTATCTTATTAACAAAACTTGTAAATATGGCATCATATTACATTTAATTTTTTGACTATCTAGTGGAGGCATGGAACAAGTCAGCACCAAAACTGCCATGCTATGCCAGGCAATCAATTCCACACACATCTCTAACATCTCTGATGGAAATGCCAATAGGCAAATTGGCACCTGAATGGATGCCCAGACACCAATTACATAACATCCAGGTTGGCATTTACACAGTGCTTGGCTTGTTGTTGTGTTTATGTATGTCCTAAACCACAGTTACTGTTCTCAGAAATGTATGGGTGAGAGGAACATAGGGCCTCATGCAGTAAGCGTTGATAAGGGAATTATCGCCATTTTATAGCCAAAATTGGGTTTGAGATTCAGTAAGCGCCGATAAGTGCTTGATATCGCCATGTTTCGGAGCCGATTATTTTGTTATGGCCAGTCGGCTGCCGATAAGCCTGTTTTCGCCACTGATCGCCACTTTTTTAAATCGGCTGGATTCAACAAAAAAAAACAGCTTATCGGGGCTGATCGGCACTACGAAATTGAGATGTTATGGCCAATTTCTCCCGCCAACTAAAGTTGGCAGTTTGGAGGAGAGAATGATCGCTAAGGCTGCCAGAACGGCACTTAGAAAAAAAAAATCTTCTGTACATCAATGGAGTCAATGGAGCGGGGACGTATAACAGTATAGTACTGTTTACGTTTCATTGCTCACAATACAAACGTCATTTGCATTACAGTGTGGGGGCATTCCCTGCATTGTGTCACAGCTGACGTGTATTATTTGCATAACATTATACTTTTACATGTTTTCAGCATTTGCGAGTCACATTACTCATCATGTGATGATGTGCCAAGGGAAAATACTATACTCAACTCTTAAAGGAGAACCTCACATCATATCACACATTTTATTGAACTGAGCGACAATTATTTACATGATGTTACACATGTCACACATGTCACACATACACCGTATATTCATCTTCCTTTACATTACACAATGCTTGTAATGTGTCACGCATCTTTAAACGTTCATGTACATCTGTATTCTCATGTTTACATATACTTTTGGTTCCTCCCTATTTTCATGACGTCACTTATTGGACGCTCAATCACATTGCATGTTTACATTGTAACCGTAGCATTACAAGCACTTCAACCTAACTTATACACACATGTACAGTAATTCATCATTGGGACACCTTGTAAACTCATTCTATAGCAACTATCCTCCTTACAGAAATGCATGCATATGCACACGACTATTCATTGTTGTCAACATGTCACAATAACATGCCTAATTACACATGTTACACAAAACTTTTCCCACGTCAATCTCAGCCTTTTTGTCTAATTACATGACTGACTGTTGCGTTCACAAGTGTTACATGCATTGCACATTACACTATTTATTTTCAAGCAATCTTTGTACAAAGCTTCACGTCACATCATTGGCAAATATCATCATTCCCTGCAGAATACACACAACAAATACTTATAACAACAACAGCACACAGCTTGCCACAGAAGTACTTTATTATGTTAATGTAACACCTTGCATTTTACTATGTCACCTGACATCATCACATACCTATTTAAAGGACGCCCATTACCTGCTCATTCACAGCTACTCATTTCAAAATGTTGAGATTGTTTAGGAGACGGAGGAACATTCTTTTCTATGACATGCTTGATGATCAAGAGAATCATATAGGGCAAGGGAGGGACACACCGAGGGACAGTGACAGGGACAGTCACGCGGATACGACAGGGACAGGGAGAGGGACAGGCCGAGGGACAGGTAGAGGGACAGGAGATCAGAGGAGAAGACAGAGGAGACAAGTTGTGCCTCGTCCGCGTCTGTACAGGGAGAGAACCCTGTTAGATGGGATGAGTGAGGAGGAGATTGTAAGTCGCTATCGTTTGAGTTCAGCAGCAATCTTATCTCTTTATCAGGAGATAAGGGGAGATTTAGATTTTTTCACAGCCAGAGGTCGTGCAGTCCCTGGGCTTGTTAAAATGCTGTGCTCATAACATTATCTTGCTTCCGCGTCATACCAGACAACTGTGGGCATAGTGGGCGGGGTCTCGCAATCTACATTCTCGCGGGCCTTGACCCAGTTTCTCTATGCACTCAATAGACGCGCTAGGAATTATATTCATTTTCCTACAGAGGCGACAGAGTGGCTGGAAGTCAGGACTGGCTTTTATAATATAGCAGGGATACCATGTGTGCTGGGTGCAATCGATTGCACACATGTTGCTTTGATTGCACCTAGTCAGAGTGAGCATGTGTACCGCAATCGTAAGCACTACCATTCACTCAATGTCCAGGTGGTATGTGATGCGACGATGAGGATAATGCATGTGGTACCCAAATTCCCTGGTTCCAGTCACGATTCCTCTATCCTGAGGAACTCTTCAGTCTTCCATGCGTTCGAAGAGGGACATTTTGAACATGGTTGGCTGCTGGGTGAGTACACATTTACATGTTCTAACACAAAACACATTTTTATTTAGGAATGTTGGCATTGTACAATTTGATCACTAATGTCAGCTTATGTGTGCTCCATTCATTATAGGTGACTCAGGATACGGAATTAGGCCGTGGCTCTTGACTCCGGTGCTAAACCCTCAAACTGAAGCAGAGGACAGGTACAATGCAGCCCATATATCTACAAGATCTGTTATAGAGAGGACATTTGGCCTACTCAAGACCAGATTTAGGTGTCTGGACAGAACTGGTGGGGCTCTTCTATAAAAGCCTCAAAAAGTGTCTGATATTATCCTTGCCTGTTGCATTTTGCACAATGTTGCACTCAGGCACAATGTACAATCAGACCTAGCTGAGCCTTTGGTAGACGAGCATCCCACCCATGTACACTACCGACACACTTTATTGAAGTGTGGTCGGTACCGCAAGCCGGGAAATCTCCCGGCTTGCTAGTGGCCGCCCCTCGGCGTGCCGCGCGTCATAGACGCGCGGTCACGCGTCATCGGGAGCGTGCGCCCCCTGCACGCGTGTCCAGGGGCTCCCCGAGGGAGCCCTGGTGTCCCACGATCGCGGGACAGCGGCAGGGGGTTCCGGGGGACCCGGCGGACCCGGCAGCGGTAGGGAGAGCGCCCCGATCGGAGGGCGCTCTTCCGCTGCTTCGGCGCGCGCACGTCACACTCGGGCGCGCGCCAGGCTACTGCTGCGGCACAGAACGGGCAAATGCTCGAATAAACTGTGCCGCAGCAGTAGCTGCTGAAAATGAACAAACAGCCAGTGGTGGCCAGACACGCCAGAATCTCATCAATTCATTTTTTTCTTGTAAGTAAAAACATATATGTTCCAAGTTCTACTTTTATAGTTACATTATGTTATCTTAACAATAATGTTTTTTTATATACCCTTCTGGTAGGACACAGATGAATATGGGTTGCACACCTTTCTTTTCTCTGCTGTGTGCACAAAGGGATGTGGCACCGGTATGTTATTGTTGCACAGGTTAAATAATCCCTCTTCAATTGTACTTTAGTTGTGTGTATGTGAATACAACTGGGGTAACAAAGCACTAATATTTTAGCATTGTGTTGTTCCTTATGCTAACACAATACACATATTATGCCCATACTCATTCATGCTTCTAGTATGCTTACATACAATGTTATTGGTGCAGTGTAACATGTACATCCATATGATGTGTACACCAGGCTGATTTACATTTTGAATGTCATAAATATACATGGTGTTGCACATTTAACACCAAATACACACTTTGCTGTGTTGTTTACGGTACTGAAGATGGCATGTCAATGTTTGCAATTTATATATTGTTCCTTTGCATTATAGGTATATCTCCAGTATGACTGATCATGGTATGTATATTTGCTGACATCTCTCATAAGATGTGCCTACCTCAATCTTCCTATAATTATTTGAAGTAAAAACCCAACATATTGGTTTTAACACAAATGTAACATACATGTACTTTCTGTATCATGTATATGCATTTAGCTACTCTTGAGCTTTCATGTGCATTGTATTAGAAAATGATTACTCACATTTCATCACATTTTATGTATGTTTCCTTATAAATTCCATTAATGTAATATAGATGTGTTTGGAGACAAGGGGATAACTGTACTTATTTGTTTACTTACGGGAGCTCATTCATCACGGATGAAATTGACTGATCATAACACTACATGCATGAATGCCTGTAATCACAACAATGCGTACTACATCTTATATTTAGCAATGTAGGTGTTTTTTAATTCTAGGAATTAATAGTCAACATTAATTTACATTTGTGACATGTGTATGTATAAGTCACACGTGTGTGGATGTGTCCTACATGTACCAAGTGTAAAACTGTTAACAGAAAACACAATTTTGTTGCAAATGTTACTGTCATTTAGCATTTCTAATTTACCAATATGACAATGTTGGTAATATTTTTGCAATATAAATCACGTCACTTCATCATTATCATGATGATAATTATCAAGTATTCTCACAATTGTAACGTCAATCACGTGCACAGTAGCATAGACACACTTTTTAAGACAACTGTTTGTGTCTGTATCAATTTGTGTAGGATCCATGTATAACACCGACAAATGATAACACCAGCTTTATTATGGTAGCTTATATCATCATATTGACTATACTATGTATTTTTAGAACGTTTAATAAACACAGTAAACTATAGTTAGTTAGGTTAATGAAATATACACAGAAACGTACTTCATTACATGATGTTGATGTCATATTCAGAACATCATGCATTGTAGGGGACCACAACATCTGGCCAATAACATTATTTGCTACAGTCCCAAACCATTTTATCAACATACCCATGTAACAAGAGATTTTTAACAAGAAATGGCTAGTTGGTTGTAAGTGTCCTTAACATTGGGAGAAGGAGTGGCTCAGTGAGTAAAGACACACACTGGCACTGAGATTTTGAAGCAGGGGAGTCTGGTTCAATTCCCGGTGTCGGCTCCTTGTGACCTTGGGCAAGTCACTTTATCTCCCTGTGCCTCAGGCGGCAAAAAATAAATTGTAAGTTCCACGGGCCAGGGACCTCAGCCAGAAAAATTTGTCTGTAAAGCGCTGTGTACAACTAGCAGCGCTATACATGAACATGCTTATAATTATTATTCTTATTCTTATTATTATTGTTACATAGTTTCGACAGTCATACGTTCCATTACACAATAGAATTCACAAATGTGTTAGCAGAGTGGCAATGGTTGTTATATATAAAACACACCATGCCATAAAATGATATTAGTCATTAAAGAACACTCAATAAAAAATCATGAGGCACTATTTTGCAACATCATTATGTTAATTAAGTGCTTATGCAATATAGGCATAAGGGTATCACATTTTTAATTGTTTGTTAATAAGCGCTGCAAGCAATATAAAATTAGTTCCATATGTAGTATAGTAGTCGGTGGCTCCTCCTCACAATCATCTCATATAAAGGTAGACTCTTCTGAAATCATACATTGATCCGATTGTATCTTCCCCGACATCTCTGAAATACAGCAAACACATGATGGTCAAATATGGCACCTTACTATAAATGTATCCGTGACAACGCGTTACACAGCTCTATATGATTGTGTACATACACACGTCCCTCACTTATATGTTAGAACTACAAGTGTACATCAGTATGTAATGTTTCTTTAAATTTGTAGCAGGCATAACTATGTATATGATGTGAACGTTGCCTGTATACTGAAAAATGTGCGCGCACATCTTAGTGTGCGCACGCACTTCACGCTTGGCTGCACTAACTGTTAGCGCACGCGCAAAACAAAGCGTACGTTGTGCGTTCAATACATCTTGAAAATACCATTAAACATAAAATCTTTATTTCAAATACAATGAATACGAAACTACATTCGTTCTAAACGAGTACATCTGTATTCTTTTTAAACAGACGTGTTTGGACAGAAAGGACGGCCGATAACACAATGCGCAAATGCAATACGTGTGACGTCATGTTAAACCAGCGTGAAACGCACGCTAACACTCCTCCCACTCAATTAACATTCGGCTAACGCCCAGTTGACGCCTACAAACACTGAGCCGCACACATGACACACTGCAGT